>NW_028259461.1:10051988-10069488 GCF_056163025.1 Triticum urartu | reverse complement strand
GGGCCTGTAGCTCAGAGGATTAGAGCACGTGGCTACGAACCACGGTGTCGGGGGTTCGAATCCCTCCTCGCCCACAGCCTTCCAAAGGGGGAAGGGCCTTTACTTTCCCCCTGAGGGTAGGAAAATCATGATCGGGATAGCGGACGTAAAGCTATTGAACTTAGGTATGCTCTTTCCTTTTGTCGAAGTGGAATCGTAGAACAGAATGTGATACGATGAGATAGAATGCAATAGAAATAGAAACAAGGATAGCGAACGGGTTACCTACTCCTAAGGGTCAAAGCAAGCCCTTTAATTCAATTCTTTATTCTTACATTAAAATTCTTACATTAAAGAATGAATAAAATCTCCCCAAGTAGGATTCGAACCTACGACCAGTCAGTTAACAGCCGACCGCTCTACCACTGAGCTACTGAGGAACAAGGGGGGATTCGACCTCCTAGAGTTCAACTCCCGCTCTCAACCCATGAACAATATGAGTCCGAAGCTTCTTTCGTAACTCCCATAATTTCTTCGTAGTGGCTCCGTTCCATGCCTCATTTCATAGGGAAGCCCAAAGTGGCTCTATTTCATTCTATTTCACTTCCTAGCACTTCCTATCATTTAATATCCATCCCTTTGGTCTTATTGACATAAGAGATGTCATTTATAGTCTATCTCTTTCTATATATGGAAAGTCAAGAAATTCTCATCGAAACATCGAGAAATTGTGCATATAGAAAACTCTAAAGAAAGAAAAAAAGGAGACCCATGCCATGATTTTCAAATCTTTTCTATTTAGTAGTCTAAGTTTCTCGATGAGGATAATTAATTCGGTCGTTGTGGTCGGACTCTATTATGGATTTCTGACTACATTCTCCATAGGTCCCTCTTAGATCTTCTTTCTCCAATCTTGGATTAGGGAAGAAGGAGATATTCGCGACTACTGGCGATTTCATTATGGGGCAGCTCATGATCTTCATATCGATCTATTATCCACCTCTGTATCTATTCTTTCTTAGCTAAACAGGTGGAAGATCTATCCAATTTGGTTATATTATATCATGGACTCGAAAAACGGATCTGAATTTGACTGAAATGCACGATCTTCACAGGTATCACTTTTCACGATACCTAAAAGGTGGAATAGCGATTTTCGAACCATTTCCTATAAGAGAATGGTTTCCATTACTTTGAGAAATGGATTCTTATATCAAACTATAGCTATTGCATTAAAGAAGAAAAGAAACTAATAGAAGTCGAAGACGCGGAATGATAGTGAATAGAGAGAAAGATTCTTCTGATTTTCTTGTTTCTATCTACTAGACGCCGTAGAGAATTGAGAATTTTCATGTCTTTCAATTCTCGTACTCGTAATTGGAAAGTTATGGAAGGAGACCCATCATTTTGCAATGAAAACAACATATAAAACTCTGGACAATTTCGAAATCAGGCCAAGCGTCTTAATACATATGCAAAAAAATTCATTATTGGCCCACCATTGATTAGAAGATTTAGCTTGTATGAATCGCTATTGGTTTGATACGAATAATGACAATCGTTTCAGTATGTTAAGGATACAGATGTATCCACAATTCATTTAGAGTTACTTAATAGTCTATTTCTTATACCATATCTCTATCCCGTGAAATTCTCGAGCCAAAAGATGGATGCATATGCTGTGTTTCATTTTGCTAAATGATATCAATTAAATGGTGTATCAATTCCATAAATTGCATATAGCAATAAATAAATCAGCAAAATTCTTTCTAATATTTTAGATAGAAGAAACATTTCTTCTATCTAAAATATTAGAAAGAATGTACCCTTCTATCCAAATCCAATTTGCATCGATAAAATAAATCCAAATTCCAGTAGTAGATGAATAATTGCAAATTTGTGTGTGTACGAGATTAGAATAACTTCAAAATAACTGACATAATTTTGTATTTTTCCTGATCAGAAAAATACATGAAAAAGAAAGGAGGTAGAAAAATTTTTGGATTTATGGTTAAAGAAGAAAAAGAAGAAAACAGGGGTTCTGTTGAATTTCAAGTATTCAGTTTCACCAATAAGATACGGAGACTTGCTTCACATTTGGAATTACACAAAAAAGATTTTTCATCGGAAAGAGGTCTACGAAGACTTTTGGGAAAACGTCGACGTTTGCTGGCTTATTTGGCAAAGAAAAATAGAGTACGTTATAAGAAATTAATCGGTCAGTTGAATATTCGGGAGCAGTAATTTAATCGTTCAAATTTTTTTCTTGTTTTATTATTTTTTTAGTAGTCTTATAGTAGTCTTAGATTTTTCATTTTGATGAGCCTCGCTTTGAGGAATTCATGGAATAATCCATTTTCATGGAATAATGAATTAAGGAAGAAAGGATATGAGTCTACCGCTTACAAGAAAAGATCTCATGATAGTCAATATGGGCCCTCAACACCCATCAATGCATGGTGTTCTTCGACTGATCGTTACTCTCGATGGTGAGGATGTTATTGATTGTGAACCCATATTAGGGTATTTACACAGAGGAATGGAAAAAATCGCGGAAAACCGAACTATTATACAATACTTACCTTATGTAACAAGGATATAGAGAGATTGTAGAAAGGGGATAGGATTAGTTATTTTTGCAAGAGACTTGTTGTAAATTCCTTAACTTAAGAAAGAAAAAAGAATAAAAACACAGATACATAACATAAAAAAAAGAATAAATAAGACGAGATTCGACCTCCCCCTACATATTTAATTTCCTCTCCTATACAAAAACTAGCAAGACCCACTCCATTGGTAATTCCATCAATAACACCCTTATCAAAAAACTCCGTGAGTTCGGTTAACCCTCTTATACCGAGGGTAAAGACCCTAGTATAGAAAATATCTATATAACCACGATTATATGACCAACTGTATATATTTTTTTTTACTTGATCTAAAAATTCTTTTTTAGGATTTCCTTTGTAAAAAGAGTTTATTAAATCCAAATTCTGAAAAAAAGAATAAGCGGATCCATAGAAGATATATGCTATGAATAAACCAAAGATAGCTAGACTTACAGAAGAAATTGCATTAGTAATAAATTCATATGAATTTACAAAAGAATTAGAACTTTCCTGGGTAAAGTTTATTGAGGGAGTTAACCACTTTGATAATATGGTTAACTCTGCTATTCCATTACCAATTCCTCCATTATCAAAAGAGATTCCTATGAATCCAATGAACAAAGTGAAAAGTAGTAATATAAGAAGAGGAAATAACATAGTATTTCCCGTTTCATGCGGATAGGCAAAAGTTTTTTTAGCCCCAAAAGACGTAGTAAAGGATCCTATCCTATTTCTTGTATTACCTTGAATTTTTGGTATATTTTGTGAAAAAAAAGAAACTCCACTCTTCGTTGTTGATAAAACGAAATCCCTATTCACTCCTTTGGGTATCCTTTTTCCCCATAAGGATATTGAATACAAGGAACTCTCTTTAGTGCTACTGTAATTTTGAAAATGAACACGCAAATACCCATCAAATGTAAGTAAATATATCCGAAACATATAAAAGGCAGTTAATCCTGCAGTAAAGGAGGCTATTATTCCAAAAAAGGGCGAATACAACCAACTATTACTAAGGATTTCATCTTTGGACCAGAAGCAAGCAAGAGGTGGAATACCACAAAGAGAAAGTGTACCCCATAAAAAAGTAGTTCTTGTGATTGGAATGTATTTTCTTAAACCGCCCATAAGAACCATATTTTGACTTTTATCTGGTGAATATCCAACAAGAGGTTCCATTGAATGAATAACGGATCCGGATCCCAAGAACAATAAAGCTTTTGAATAAGCATGAGTGATCAAATGGAATAAAGCAGCTTGATAAGAACCTATACCTAGAGCTAACATCATATAACCCAATTGAGACATTGTAGAATAGGCTAAGCTTCTTTTAATATCTCTCTGAGCAAGAGCTAAAGTAGCTCCTAAGAATAGTGTTATTGTACCTACTAAAGAAATAAAACTCATTATCAAAGGTAAAGATATGAAAAGAGGAAGAAGTCGAGCTAGAAGAAAAATTCCCGCAGCAACCATAGTTGCTGCGTGTATAAGAGCCGAAATAGGAGTGGGCCCTTCCATAGCATCGGGTAACCATACGTGAAGAGGGAATTGTGCGGATTTCGCAACTGCACCAAGGAATAATAAAAAAGCACACAAAGTAGTAAGTAAAGAGTTAATTCCATTATTAGGAATCCAGTTATTAGCTATTTTGAACAAATCCCTAAACTCTAAACTACCTGTTATCCAAAAAAAACCTAAAATTCCTAATAATAGACCAAAATCCCCTACACGATTAGTTACAAAAGCTTTTTGACAAGCACTCGCTGCGATTGGTCGTGTAAACCAAAAGCCTATCAATAAATAAGAACACATTCCCACGAGTTCCCAAAAAAAATAAATTTGTATCAAATTGGAGCTAGTAACCAATCCCAACATGGAAGTATTGAAAAAACTTATATAAACAAAAAATCTCAAATATCCTTCATCGTGAGACATATAACCATCACTATAAATAAGAACCAGGATTCCTACAGTAGTAATTAGTATTAACATAATAGAAGTAAGTGGGTCAATCAAGTATCCAAATTCTAAAGAAAAATCATTATTGACGGTCCAAGACCATAGATATTGATAGATCGAACTTCCATTTATTTGTTGAATAGACAGTTGAACTGAGAATACCATAGCTATACTTAAGAGTAAAACACTAGGAAAAGCCCATATGCGACGAAGATTTTTTGTTGCTGTCGGAATAAGAATAAGGCCAAATCCCATTGACATAATAACTGGAAGTGGGAGAAGAGGGATTACCCATGCATATTGATATGTATGTTCCATAAGAAAAGAAATTGCAATTTTTACTTCAATTTTTACTTCAATTTTTCTATAAAATTGTTTCCGATTCACCAAACCAATTCTTATCTCTTTCTGAAAGAATAAATAAAAAGAATAAGAAAAAATACTGAAATTCTTAATTTTTCCAAAATTTATCTCATTGAAATAATTAAAAATTAAGAATGGGTTTAGTTGGTTAAATTAAAAAAGTTAATAAAATAACTAGGTAACGAAGTTATTTTATTAACTAAATAAAGATATTTATAAAAATAAAAAAAAAAAAGTGGAATCATTTTACTTTCTATTCATAATTCATTTTTATATTTCTTTAAAACAAAGATGAAACAGCTCTCTTGTTCCATAATTAACTGATTGAGTGAATTCCAATGAAAACCTATGTTTATAAGAAATTATCGAATAGTCCTTACTTCATATAGAACTAAAATTCTAATGACTATAAATTACCTAAGTTTTAGAATGTCTTGTTTAAGAGACTCAGTATTTTTTGTTTTGATTGGAATTCCTTTCCTTTATGGAATACCATTCTGAACTTAATTAACTATTTTCATTTTCCCTTCTTTTTATCCCCCCGTCTTATCTTATATGGGGGATAGGCTTCCATACCATATATCTATATATGGAGTATACTTGATATATAAATAGATATAAATAGATTTAAATGAGAAACCCTTCTATATATTCTATATTATTAAAAAAAAAGTATAAAATATATAAAGAAAAAATGTTAAAAAATTCTTGTTGTCTTATCCGCATTAGACAAAATGAAGTAAAAAATAATTCAAAATTTAAGTATCTTTCAGTATCTAAGTATAAATACTAATAAAAAGAAGAAAGAAGGATTGATTTGCAGCAATAGATGTCTTTCACATACAACTAGAAAAAAGTAATTTCCTTTTTGAATGGCAGTTCCAAAAAAACGTACTTCAATGTCAAAAAAGCGTATTCGTAAAAATATTTGGAAGAAAAAGACTTATTTTTCCATAGTACAATCTTATTCTTTAGTAAAATCAAGATCATTTTCGAGCGGTAATGAGCATCCAAAACCAAAGGGTTTTTCTGGGCAACAAACAAATAATAAGATTTTGGAATAATATGAATTGACTTATCAAAAAAGAATTCCAATTATTTAATAATTTGGATTCTTCTTTGAATGTACTTTTATGTGTCGAATTACTCGGTACAATATTCTTAGAACAAAAAACCCCTCTTATCTTATATATACAAGAAAAAAAAAGTTTTGTTTGGTATACTGTGTGCTAAGTATTCTTTTCCTATCAATGAACTTTTCATAATTTTCCTAATAGAATCCTCATATTCTATTAGGAAAATTATGAAAAGTGGAGTATTCTTACAATAGGACTTACAACTTCCACCTATCTTCTCCAAAATCATAAGGTTAGTAAATCTTATTAATAAGAGCATAAAGACTTTCATTCTAGAAATTTTTAAAAAATCCAAAAAGCCTTTTCTATTTATCCATTTTATTTTAATTTCATCATTAAATAGAAACCCTTTTGGATTTTTTTCATTGTATTGAAAGAATTTTCAAAATGTAAAGGGGAAATTAATTAGAAAAAATTAGTTCTATAATTGCAAGTTAGAAAAAAGAAGTTCCAACTCTTTCAAGCAGTGTTTGTGTTTCTATTGGGCAAAGCAAGAGTTTATTGTAAAAAAAAAAAATGGAAACGATACTACCAAACGAAGTCTATTTTAATGAAAACTCTAATGTTCCTAAATTTTATGGACTTTCCCAATATCGACGATTCCCAAGATAATAGCTATTATTCTTTTAAGTTACCTATTATTTGAAGTTAGCCGCCATGGTGAAATTGGTAGACACGCTGCTCTTAGGAAGCAGTGCTCAAGCATCTCGGTTCGAATCCGAGTGGCGGCATTCTTGAAAAAGAATACAATAGATTAGAAATCAATTCGAAATTTACAATTTTGTAATGGGACCTTCCCCTTATGCTATTTGCAACTTTAGAACATATACTAACTCATATCTCTTTCTCAACGATTTCAATTGTGATTACGATTCATTTTATAACCTTATTAGTTCGTGAACTTGGAGGATTACGCGATTCGTCAGAAAAAGGAATGATAGTTACTTTTTTCTCTATAACAGGATTCTTAGTTTCTCGTTGGGCTTCCTCGGGACATTTTCCATTAAGTAATTTATATGAGTCATTGATCTTCCTTTCATGGGCCCTGTATATTCTTCATACCATTCCTAAAATACAGAACTCTAAAAATGATTTAAGCACAATAACTACGCCAAGTACTATTTTAACGCAAGGCTTTGCCACATCGGGTCTTTTAACTGAAATGCATCAATCCACGATACTAGTACCTGCTCTACAATCTCAGTGGTTAATGATGCATGTCAGTATGATGTTATTAAGCTATGCAACTCTTTTGTGCGGATCCTTATTATCTGCCGCTATTCTAATCATTAGATTTCGAAATAATTTCCATTTCTTTTCTAAAAAGAAAAAAAATGTTTTAAATAAAACATTTTTCTTTAGTGATATTAAATATTTTTATGCAAAAAGAAGTGCTTTAAAAAGAACCTCTGTCCCTTCATTTCCAAATTATTACAAATATCAATTAACGGAGCGTTTGGATTCTTGGAGTTATCGTGTCATTAGCCTAGGATTTACCCTTTTAACCGTAGGTATTCTTTGTGGAGCAGTATGGGCTAATGAGGCCTGGGGATCCTATTGGAATTGGGATCCTAAGGAAACTTGGGCATTTATTACTTGGACCATATTCGCAATTTATTTACATAGTAGAACAAATCCAAATTGGAAGGGTACGAATTCTGCACTTATAGCTTTGATAGGATTTCTTATAATTTGGATTTGTTATTTTGGTATAAATCTATTAGGAATAGGCTTACATAGTTATGGTTCGTTTACATTAACACCTAAATGATTACATAAAATAAAACCTTCATGAAATGAAGGTTTTTACTTTTATGTTTTATTTGAGAACCCCTTGAACGCCTTATCAAAGGGTTCTCAAAAATTCGAGATAGATCTAATTATACTTTTTTACTTATTTCTGCATTATATACTTTTTTACTTATTTCTGCATTAATAGAGCAGACGAGTAAAAAAAAGCAAACCTATTTAGGATAATAATTGGATAAGAGAGCCTCTACCCTGTCAACGGATAGGGAGAGAACAAAATCTGGATAAATACCAATTCCTATTACTGGTAAAAAGATACAGATTAAAATAAAGAGTTCTCGTGGTCCAGAATCCACAAAATTTGCGTTTGGAACATTAAATAGCTTGTATCCATAGAACATCTGGCGTAACATAGATAATAAATAAATAGGAGTTAATATCATTCCAATTGCCATTACAAAAGTAATTAGTGTTTTTGGCATTAACAGAAATTTTGGACTAGTAATTAGTCCAAAAAATACTACTAATTCTGCGACAAAACCACTCATTCCTGGTAAGGCAAGAGAAGCCATTGAAAAGCTACTAAACATGGTAAAAATTTTAGGCATTGGGATAGATATTCCCCCCAGTTCTTCGAGATAAACAAGACGCATTCTATCAGAAGCGGTTCCTGCCAAGAAAAAAAGTGTAGCACCAATAAATCCATGGGATAATATTTGTAAAATAGCTCCATTGAGTCCAATGTTGGTTATGGAACCAATTCCTATAATTATGAAACCCATGTGAGATACAGAGGAATAAGCTATTCTTTTTTTGAAATTTCGTTGACCAAGAGAAGTTGAAGCTGCATAGATTATTTGGATCGCTCCTATTATTACTAACCAGGGCGAAAATAGATAATGAGCATGAGGTAACAATTCCATGTTGATCCGAATCAATCCATATGCTCCCATCTTTAATAATATTCCCGCTAAAAGCATACATGTACTATAATGTGCTTCCCCATGGGTATCTGGTAACCACGTATGTAGGGGTATAATCGGCAATTTGACAGCATAAGCAATAAGGAAGCCAAAATATAAAAGTATTTCCAAGGTTGCAGGGTATGATTGATTAATTAATCTTTCCAAATCTAATCCTGGTTCGTTGGAACCATATAAGCCCATACCCAGAACTCCGATTAAGAAAAAAATGGAACCGCCTGCAGTATACAAAATAAACTTTGTAGCTGAATATAGACGCCTCTTCCCCCCCCACATGGATAAAAGTAAGTAAACAGGAATTAATTCTAACTCCCACATGATAAAAAAAAGTAAAAGGTCTCGCGAAGAAAATAATCCTATTTGACCACTATACATTGCGAGCATCAGGAAATAGAATAATCGCGAATTCCGTGTAATTGGCCAAGCTGCTAAAGTAGCTAAAGTAGTGATAAATCCTGTCAATAAATAGATCCTAATGAAAGTCCATCGATTCCCAATCTCCAGTGGAAATCGAAGACATCTATCCATTTATAATCCTCCTTTAATTGGATTAAGGGATCCTCCAGTTGGAAATGATAACAGAACGCATAAGTCATTAGAAGGAATTCTAATAAACAAATAGATATAGTATACCACCTAACGACTTTGTTTCCCTTATGAGGTAAAAAGAAAATTAATGAACCTGCAAATATCGGCAAAACAACAAGTATTGTTAACCAAGGAAAATAACTCATGATAAAGTGATAAAGACAAGATACGTTTTGACCAGAAAAGCCCGTGCTCGATTATTTCGAGCACAGGCTTCTTCGGTAAAGAGGAATCAGACGATTCGAGTGAAGTTTTTTGTAACGTATCAATAAGATAGAGCCATGCTACGTGTTGTTTCAGGCCCTAAATAAACGCGGACACTTAAAAAATCTGTCGGGCAGGCAGATTCACATCTCTTACAACCCACACAATCTTCGGTTCTCGGCGCGGAAGCAATTTGCTTGGCTTTACATCCATCCCAGGGTATCATTTCTAATACATCTGTTGGACAAGCTCGTACACATTGAGTGCATCCTATACATGTATCGTAAATTTTTACGGAATGTGACATTGGATCTATAAATTTTTCTTTTCAACATAAAATTTTTCGATCTGGTAAAAATGAAATTAGTACTATAATGAGTCATATGTATTGTAGACACCAGACGAAGCAATGGTTTATCCAAACTTCAAAAAAAAAAATCTATTTTTTAATCTGTTTGTGAGAAAGCGTGAAGAGAGCCAAGAGACTTTAATTTTGGATTTCAACAATAAATAAGAAATAAGAAAGAATTTTACGAATTGTACAGACGAATTCGAATTAGCCAATAAATTGGCTATCGTCTTTTCAATATAAATTATTGCAATATTCAAATTGCAATATCAATGAATTACAAATACAAAAATTCATTTAAGTGAAAAAGAATACTATGCAATAATCTACTAAAAAAAATGGATATTCTCAAATAATACTAAGAAAATAGTATTGATTTCTATTTATTTTAATATGTGCGCCTTTGTTTAGAGGATTCTATGTCTAATTATTCAAAAGTCTAATTATTCAATAAATTAGATTGATTGATACGAGTGGATTTCCTATTACGATGGATGGAAGAAAGAATGGATAGTCCAATAGCGGCTTCAGCAGCTGCAAGGGCTATAACAAAAATTGCGAAAATATCTCCTTTTAATTGGCGACTATCAAATAGATCAGAAAATGTTACGAGATTTAGATTAATTGAATTCAGTATAAGTTCAAGACATATTAGAGCTCTAACCATGTTTCGGCTTGTGATCAATCCATAGATACCAATCGAAAATAAATAGACACTCAAAAAAAGTACATGCTCAAACATCATTAACTAACTCCTTATCAATCTCGATTCATTTCAATATGAGGGCAAGAATTGAACCGATTCAATTAATTACAATAGAACAATTACACAACAAAAGAAAAAAAAAAAAAAAAAAAAGGAGGTATTTGTTGGCAGTAGATGGATTTTACTAAATCAAAATTGTGATTCTTTAGTTATTTATTTTAGATTTGCAATTCTTATAATTTGTACTTTTTCTAAGTTTTCTTATTGCCGAGCCATAGTAATTGCACCTATTAAAGAAACTAGAAGAATTATGGAAATGAGTTCAAACGGAAGATAAAAATCGGTTGCTAAATGAATTCCAATTTGTTGAACATTATTTATGAGACCCTGTTCTACTATTTGGTTTGATCTTGTAGTCCAAAGAATTCCATACCACGACGTATCTGGGATAGTAGTCATTAGTGAAAAAACAATAGTTATACAAACGAGTGAAGTGAACCCATCTCCAATAGTCCAATAATTCTTATCTTTAGACCATTCTGAGCCATTTACGAACATTACAGCGAATATGATCAAGACATTTATGGCTCCCACATAAATAAGAAGTTGTGCGACAGCTACAAAGTAGGAATTTAATAAAAAATAGAATAAGGATATACAAACAAGAACTAATCCCAGCGAAAAGGCAGAATAAATGGGGTTGGTAAGTAATACTACTCCTAGACCCCCTAGTAGAAGAACAAATCCCCCAAATAGCATAAGAATCTCATGTATTGGTCCAGGTAAATCCATTATGGATAAAAAGAAATTAATAGTATAAAATTTTTCATGAACTGACTAAAACTAAAGGATTCAAGGAAGGAAAAAAGGATTAGGGTATTTTTTTGTGTATAAACTTATAGTTATAAATTATATTATATCACGAAAATCTAGTCTGATTTAAAATAAGAAATAATTTCCAATAAGCAGTAGTTTTTCGTTTTTCTTTATAGTTTAATTTTAAAGTTTAATAAAGAATTATTAGATTTTTATAACAGAAAGACAAAATCAAAGTTTAGTAATCAGTAATCGTTCTTGAATTCGAAGATTTTTCTTTGTTTATTTTACTTTCAGACGAATTCCTAATTGTTTGAATTGTGTAATCTCCCATTATGGAGATTGGTAACCGACTTAAAGCAATTTGATTGTAATTCAATTCATGACGATCATAGGTAGAAAGTTCATATTCTTCAGTCATTGATAAACAGCTTGTTGGACAGTACTCAACACAATTGCCACAAAATATACAAACTCCGAAATCAATACTATAATTAAGCAATTGTTTTCTTTTAATATCCTTTTCAAATCTCCAATCCACAACGGGTAAATCTATCGGACATACGCGAACACATACTTCACAAGCAATACATTTATCAAATTCAAAGTGGATTCGCCCTCGGAAACGCTCTGGTGTAATTGATTTTTCATAAGGGTAGTGAATCGTTATAGGTAAACGATTTGTGTGGGATAAGGTAGTTATGAAACTTTGACCTATGTACCTTGTAGCACGTATTGTTTGTTGACCATAACTCATGAACCCAGTTACCATAGGGAACATATTCATTCTAAATATCTATGAAAAAGATATGTTTCTTTCTCTTGTTTGAGAGAGCTTTTGTGTTGAAAATATTCTTACTATTATTGTATTATCTTATTTATAGTGAAACAAGTTGAGAAGAGGTTGTTAATAAGAGATTGCCCAGGGAAATAGGTAAAAGAAATTTCCATCCAAGATTTAATAACTGATCCATTCTCATCCTCGGTAAAGTCCATCTTATTGTGATAGAAATGAAGAGAAATAAATAAGCTTTAGTTAATGTAATAAATATACCCATTGTCATTTCCAAAATTCCAACTGCTTTATTCATTTGGAAAAAATCAAAAAAGGATATATAGGGAATAGATAAATTCCACCCGCCCAAGTAGAGAACTGTTACAAATAAAGAAGAAACTAATAAATTTAGGTAAGAAACAAGATAAAATAAACCATATTTGATACCGGAATATTCAGTTTGGTAACCTGCTACTAATTCTTCCTCCGCTTCTGGTAAATCAAAGGGTAATCTTTCACATTCTGCCAAAGAAGAAATTAAAAAAACCAGAAAACCTATAGGCTGACGCCAAATATTCCATCCAAAAAAACCGTATTTTGACTGTGCTTCAACTATATCAACTGTACTTGAACTGTTAGATAATCATAGTCGGTGATAACATCACAGTTCCCACCGCTATTTCAAAACCGTACATGAAACCTTAGCTTCATACGGCTTCTCTATGATCAGAAAAAGGAAAGGACTGTTTTGTTCCTAGCCCCGGGGGCGTAGATAGAATTAGATAAAATAAAATAGATTTGAAAGTCCTAAATTAGACCAAAGGAATTCCGTCTGCTAGAATAAGAAAAAGCGCTTCCGAATTGATCTCATCCTTTATAATATAATGAAAATTTTTCTTTGTTCAGTAATAACTTAATCTTGGAATAAAACACTTGTTACTTGTTATAGGAATTCAATTAATAAATGGAAAGAGTTGGGTATTAGTTCATGAGCAATTCTGCATGAATATGGATAGAGGAAGGAAATAATGAAAATTTTTTCTAGTGCACTCCATATCTTTTTTACTATTCTTCTTTCCCCAGGGAGGGGGTATTTAAAAAGAAAAAATGGATAAAGGGTTAATTCGTTCTTGATAGCCATTTCCTTAACAAGTGAATGGGAACATACTCTGGATCGGAATCCGAAGAAAGTACTACTTGATAATTTCTACAAATTGCAAGTCCTTATTATGATTCCTTTTATGGGCAAAAATCTCTAATGTTTTAGATTTTCCATTACTAATCCTTTATGTACTTTAGTGTTCCTAACCCTTCACTAACTTTTGGTGGATTCTTCTTATGGATTATTAAGTTATAGTAATAACTAGGAGTATTCTAGTAATGGAATTCCATATCGTGAATCCTTTATTCTTGGCCGCTTCAAGATATGATGACTAATTAAAAAATATCAACCTTGGGATAAAGAGTTTACACTGCTTATGTTTACTTCCACTTTTTTCTTGTACGTAGGAAATGAGATTTTTTCTTTTTACTACAAATTTATAAGCTGTTTTGTTTCACTCATATAGCTATCTAGTTTAACTTACCAACCCAAATACTAAATAAGAAAAGGAATATAAATAGTTAATGGATTTTATAGGAAAAAGATCTATTTTAACGAATCACACGTAGAGATATTGCTAGCACACAAAAAGTTAATGGTATTTCATAACTAATGGATTGAGCAGCAGCTCGTAGACCGCCTGAAAAAGAATATTTATTATTTGAGCTATATCCTGCCATAAGAAGACCAATAGGAGCTATACTTGAAATGGCAATCCATAAAAAAACACCAATACTAAGATCGGCTAAAACAAAATGATATCCCAAAGGGATAACTAAAAAACTTAATAAAACTGATATGACTGCTATAGAGGGTCCAATGCTAAATAAAGAAATATCTCCTCGGGATGGCAGAATATCTTCTTTAAAAAGTAGCTTAGTCCCATCTGCTATAGCTTGAAGCAGGCCCAGGGGGCCAGCATATTCAGGACCAATACGTTGTTGTATCGACGCAGATATTTCTCTTTCTAACCACACAATTACGAGTACCTCTATTGTTATTCCCAAAAGGAGGGTCAAAATGGGTAGAATCGATATCAGTCCATAGACTTCTTTTAATAATTCCAATTTCGAAAAAGAATTGATAGTTTCTACCTCTACCCTATCTATTATCATTTCAACGATCAACTTCCCCCATAATGATATCTATACTACCTAATATCGTCATGATATCAGCCAATTTCATTTTTTTAACTAGCTGAGGAAGAATTTGCAAATTAATAAACCCGGGTGGACGGATTTTCCATCTCCAGGGGAAAAGGCTATCATCTCCTACTAGATAAATCCCTAATTCACCTTTTGGGGCTTCTACTCTTACATAAAGCTCTTGTCTTGACAATTCAAAATTGGGCGAAGGTTTTTTACCAAGAAATTTATACTCAAAATCATTCCATTCAGAATTATTTTCTTTCTTAAAGCGTCGGACTTCTAAATTTTCATAAGGTCCTCCAGGAATTTTTTCTACAGCTTGTTGAATTATTTTGATGGATTCCCTCATTTCACCAATTCGTACTAAATAGCGAGCTAACGAATCCCCTTCTTTTTGCCATTGGACTTTCCAATCAAATTGGTTGTAAGACTCATAAGGATCTACTTTACGAAGATCCCATTGTATTCCAGAAGCTCGTAACATCGGTCCCGATAAGCCCCAATTTACTGCTTCTTCTCCGCTAATAAAACCTACTCCTTCAACTCGCTCTAAAAAAATTGGATTCTGTGTAATAAGTTGTTGATATTCAACAACTCCGCGTAAAAAATAATCACAGAAATCTAAACATTTATCGATCCATCCATAAGGTAGATCGGCGGCTACTCCTCCGATGCGAAAGTAATTGTGCATCATTCGCATACCTGTAGCAGCTTCAAATAGATCATATATTAATTCTCTCTCTCTAAAAATATAGAAAAAAGGAGTCTGTGCGCCGAGATCCGCCATAAAAGGTCCAAGCCATAGCAAGTGAGAAGCTATCCGGCTTAATTCTAACATAATTACCCTAATATAGCTGGCTCTTTGTGGTATTTGAATATTCTCCAAGAATTCTGGTGCATTTACTGTTATTGCTTCTGTAAACATAGTAGCTAAATAATCCCACCTTGTTACATAAGGTAAGTATTGTATAATAGTTCGGTTTTCCGCGATTTTTTCCATTCCTCTGTGTAAATACCCTAATATGGGTTCACAATCAATAACATCCTCACCATCGAGAGTAACGATCAGTCGAAGAACACCATGCATTGATGGGTGTTGAGGGCCCATATTGACTATCATGAGATCTTTTCTTGTAAGCGGTAGACTCATATCCTTTCTTCCTTAATTCATTATTCCATGAAAATGGATTATTCCATGAATTCCTCAAAGCGAGGCTCATCAAAATGAAAAATCTAAGACTACTATAAGACTACTAAAAAAATAATAAAACAAGAAAAAAATTTGAACGATTAAATTACTGCTCCCGAATATTCAACTGACCGATTAATTTCTTATAACGTACTCTATTTTTCTTTGCCAAATAAGCCAGCAAACGTCGACGTTTTCCCAAAAGTCTTCGTAGACCTCTTTCCGATGAAAAATCTTTTTTGTGTAATTCCAAATGTGAAGCAAGTCTCCGTATCTTATTGGTGAAACTGAATACTTGAAATTCAACAGAACCCCTGTTTTCTTCTTTTTCTTCTTTAACCATAAATCCAAAAATTTTTCTACCTCCTTTCTTTTTCATGTATTTTTCTGATCAGGAAAAATACAAAATTATGTCAGTTATTTTGAAGTTATTCTAATCTCGTACACACACAAATTTGCAATTATTCATCTACTACTGGAATTTGGATTTATTTTATCGATGCAAATTGGATTTGGATAGAAGGGTACATTCTTTCTAATATTTTAGATAGAAGAAATGTTTCTTCTATCTAAAATATTAGAAAGAATTTTGCTGATTTATTTATTGCTATATGCAATTTATGGAATTGATACACCATTTAATTGATATCATTTAGCAAAATGAAACACAGCATATGCATCCATCTTTTGGCTCGAGAATTTCACGGGATAGAGATATGGTATAAGAAATAGACTATTAAGTAACTCTAAATGAATTGTGGATACATCTGTATCCTTAACATACTGAAACGATTGTCATTATTCGTATCAAACCAATAGCGATTCATACAAGCTAAATCTTCTAATCAATGGTGGGCCAATAATGAATTTTTTTGCATATGTATTAAGACGCTTGGCCTGATTTCGAAATTGTCCAGAGTTTTATATGTTGTTTTCATTGCAAAATGATGGGTCTCCTTCCATAACTTTCCAATTACGAGTACGAGAATTGAAAGACATGAAAATTCTCAATTCTCTACGGCGTCTAGTAGATAGAAACAAGAAAATCAGAAGAATCTTTCTCTCTATTCACTATCATTCCGCGTCTTCGACTTCTATTAGTTTCTTTTCTTCTTTAATGCAATAGCTATAGTTTGATATAAGAATCCATTTCTCAAAGTAATGGAAACCATTCTCTTATAGGAAATGGTTCGAAAATCGCTATTCCACCTTTTAGGTATCGTGAAAAGTGATACCTGTGAAGATCGTGCATTTCAGTCAAATTCAGATCCGTTTTTCGAGTCCATGATATAATATAACCAAATTGGATAGATCTTCCACCTGTTTAGCTAAGAAAGAATAGATACAGAGGTGGATAATAGATCGATATGAAGATCATGAGCTGCCCCATAATGAAATCGCCAGTAGTCGCGAATATCTCCTTCTTCCCTAATCCAAGATTGGAGAAAGAAGATCTAAGAGGGACCTATGGAGAATGTAGTCAGAAATCCATAATAGAGTCCGACCACAACGACCGAATTAATTATCCTCATCGAGAAACTTAGACTACTAAATAGAAAAGATTTGAAAATCATGGCATGGGTCTCCTTTTTTTCTTTCTTTAGAGTTTTCTATATGCACAATTTCTCGATGTTTCGATGAGAATTTCTTGACTTTCCATATATAGAAAGAGATAGACTATAAATGACATCTCTTATGTCAATAAGACCAAAGGGATGGATATTAAATGATAGGAAGTGCTAGGAAGTGAAATAGAATGAAATAGAGCCACTTTGGGCTTCCCTATGAAATGAGGCATGGAACGGAGCCACTACGAAGAAATTATGGGAGTTACGAAAGAAGCTT
>NW_028259461.1:10016988-10036988 GCF_056163025.1 Triticum urartu | reverse complement strand
AGGAAACCACAAGAGTGAAGACTAGTAGAGTCTCGTCTTTTGTCATTCTTTGCTCCTTTTTCACTCAATGATTCCTTCGAATTTGCCGACCAAAAATTCTATATGTCTATTCTATCTATGATATTTCTATATATATAGAATATGATATCTAATATGACATCCGATTTGTCAAAGGGATTGGATTGGTGACTTACCCATTCAGTGACTTTGGCACTGGACGTTCCAAAAACGGGTACTATCGGATCGGGTGAATTAGAGAATAGACAGAGGTCCGTTGGCATTTCAGCCTTTCTTCTCCTTTCAGGGCCTATCCGAAAGAGAATCCAGTACCTCTTGGTCCTGAATATCAGAATAGGACGAACGAACCGGCCTCCGCGGATATCTTTGCTTCGGAACAAAACCCTGCAATCAAATAGATTGTCCCAAGGGCGCCATATTCTAGGAGCCCAAGTTATGCTATTGAAAATTCGTTCCTCTAGCAGTTCCGGTTTGAGCATTCCGTTCCCTTTTTCAAACTCCACTTCTTTTCATATAGCAATCCCTGATCAAAGAGAGAACAATATCCATTTCAAAACATTTCTAACAGATTCCTTAGTTCGGACCGACGAAGTAATGTCACTCGACTATTATCAACCTGACTGCAATCTTTTTCTGTCGGTAAGGATTGCACCAGAGCACCTTCTACTTCTAATAGGCCATGAACTATAGATAGAGAAGAATCATTCTGAGCGAGTACATAAGAAGCGATCCACTTTTTTTCATCGGTTCCAGGGGAAGACCAAAGATCTTGCGCGGCAGGTCCGCCAGAAAAACTCAAAAGAGAAAGAAGTCTCGTTAATCTCTTCATGCTCGTTCCAAGTTCGAAGTACCTTTTGGCCAAAGAAAAACCCGCTTCCTGACACGATTGCCTCTTTATCTTTATATAGATAGATTCTATGGGGTTATTACTTAGTAAGTCTATTTTGTACAAGAGCCCCTCCTATCTGATAGAAAAGGGTCCCATGATCCCGAGCCGATCTTACCTTGGCTCGCAAACCCCAAGTTTGTCTATGAAGAGCTAATCTAATTGTATTTTTTTCTAGAATGGATTTCTTATGTGGAATACTAATGGATAGGGCTTCGTTGCTAAGTGCTACAAGATCTAGTGCACTGGAACTCGTGGTTATGGACCCGAATCCTTTAGTATGGAACATTGTCTTTTCCAAGTAAAAACCCCTAGTATATGAAAGAATGAAAAGGTGCTTTCGTTCTTGTGGAATAAGAAGCCCTCGTACCTTAATGAAAGGAAAATCGTAATTTTTCGTTAGGTATTTGACCAAATAGGATCGTCCAGTTCCTACAGAACCTATCACTAAAATACCCGATAGGGCTAAGCGGAACGAAAAGGGTTTTCCATGAGATGGTAAATGAAAACGATTAGTCCCACACGAGGTTTGGGAATAAGTGATTGTCTGATAATGAGCAAGGAATATACGTCTTTCTGCTAAAGAGGATCTATTAAACTCATAATTCATTAGATCCTTGTTATCAATGCCAACTAGGTATCATAAGTAAATGGATCCCGGTTGTTCAATCCTTTGATAACCAAGGTCATTCTTTGCTAAAGAGAAATGATCACTATGAGTCAGACTCAATAGAATTGGATCCATTCCAAATAGCGAGAATTAGGATTCTTGATCCCTCTCAATCTCTCTTTCAATTCGAGGATCCAGAGAGGTGTTTTCATAGTCATCTCCGAATATTTGCCATCTCGGAATATTTTCGATTTCATTTTTCTATGATATGTCTTTCTATATGAAAATTGGTTATTTACGATGTACGATGATCCCTGTTAAGCATCCATGGCTGAATGGTTAAAGCGCCCAACTCATAATTGGTAAATTTGCGGGTTCAATTCCTGCTGGATGCACACGAACGGGAACATTCCATAAGTCTATTGGAACTGGCTCTCTATCCATGGAATCTCATCCATCATCCATACATAACGAATTGGTATGGTATATTCATACCATAACATAAGAACAATAAGAACTCGAATTCTTATCGATACTGGAACTCAGAGCATAGGAGGGAAAGTCGATTTATGGATGGAATCAAATACGCAGTATTTACAGAAAAAAGTCTTCGTTTATTGGGAAAGAATCAATATACTTTTAATGTCGAATCGGGATTCACTAAGACAGAAATAAAGCATTGGGTCGAACTCTTCTTTGGTGTTAAGGTGGTAGCTGTGAATAGCCATCGACTACCTGGAAAAGGTAGAAGAATAGGACCTATTCTGGGCCATACAATGCATTACAGACGTATGATCATTACCCTTCAACCGGGTTATTCTATTCCACTTCTAGATAGAGAAAAAAACTAAAGGAGAATACTTAATAATACGGCGAAACATTTATACAAAACACCTATCCCGAGCACACGCAAGGGAACCGTAGACAGGCAAGTGAAATCCAATCCACGAAATAATTTGATCCATGGACGGCACCGTTGTGGTAAAGGTCGTAATTCCAGAGGAATCATTACCGCAAGGCATAGAGGGGGAGGTCATAAGCGCCTATACCGTAAAATAGATTTTCGACGGAATCAAAAAGACATATCTGGTAGAATCGTAACCATAGAATACGACCCTAATCGAAATGCATACATTTGTCTCATACACTATGGGGATGGTGAGAAGAGATATATTTTACATCCCAGAGGGGCTATAATTGGAGATACTATTGTTTCTGGTACAAAAGTTCCTATATCAATGGGAAATGCCCTACCTTTGAGTGCGGTTTGAACTATTGATTTACGTAATTGGAAGTAACCAATTAGGTTTACGACGAAACCTAGAAATCGATCACTGATCCAATTTGACTACCTCTACGGGATAGACCTCAACAGAAAACTGTTGAGTAACGGCAGCAAGTGATTGAGTTCAGTAGTTCCTCATAGAAAATTATTGGCTCTAGAGATATGGTAATATGGAGAAGACAAAATTGTTTGAAGCACGCACAGAACCGGAAGCGCCCCTTGTTTCAAAGAGAGGAGGACGGGTTATTCACATTTAATTTGATGGTCAGAGGCAAATTGAAAGCTAAGCAGTGGTAATTAAGACCCCCGGGGGAAAAAGGGATGTCTCCTACGTTACCCATAATATGTGGAAGTATCGACGTAATTTCATAGAGTCATTCGATCTGAATGCTACATGAAGAACATAAGCCAGATGACGGAACGCAGAGACCTAGGATGTAGAAGATCATAACATGAGCGATTCGGCAGATTTGGATTCCTTTCCTATATATCCACTCATGTGGTACTTCATCATATGATTCATATAAGATCCATCTGTCTAGAGATCGTCATATACATCTAGAAAGCCGTATGCTTTGGAAGAAGCTTGTACAGTTTGGGAAGGGGTTTTTTGAGAGAAAAGAAGAATCTACTTCAACCGATATGCCCTTAGGCACGGCCATGCATAACATAGAAATCACACGTGGAAGGGGTGGGCAATTAGCTAGAGCAGCAGGTGCTGTAGCGAAACTCATTGCAAAAGAGGGTAAATCGGCCACTTTAAGATTACCATCTGGGGAGGTCCGTTTAGTATCCCAAAACTGCTTAGCAACAGTCGGACAAGTGGGTAATGTTGGGGTGAACCAAAAAAGTTTGGGTAGAGCCGGATCTAAGTGTTGGCTAGGTAAACGCCCCGTAGTAAGAGGGGTAGTTATGAACCCTGTGGACCACCCCCATGGGGGCGGTGAAGGGAAAGCTCCCATTGGTAGAAAAAAACCCACAACCCCTTGGGGTTATCCTGCGCTTGGAAGAAGAACTAGGAAAAGGAAAAAATATAGCGATAGTTTTATTCTTCGTCGCCGTAAGTAAATACGTAACTAGGAATATGGAAAATTGCATTTTTGGAATTTGCAATAATGCGATGGGCGAACGACGGGAATTGAACCCGCGCATGGTGGATTCACAATCCACTGCCTTGATCCACTTGGCTACATCCGCCCCTTATCCAGCTAAAGGATTTTTTTCTTTTTTCCATTGATCATTATTCTATTTATTCTGACCTCCGTACTTCGATCGAGATATTGGACATAGAATGCCACTCTTTAAAAAGGAAAAAAGGAGTAATCAGCTGTGACACGAAAAAAAACGAATCCTTTTGTAGCTCATCATTTATTGGCAAAGATAGAAAAGGTCAATATGAAGGAGGAGAAAGAAACAATAGTAACGTGGTCCCGGGCATCTAGCATTCTACCCACAATGGTTGGCCATACAATCGCGATTCATAATGGAAAGGAACATAAACCTATTTACATAACAAATCCTATGGTAGGTCGCAAATTGGGGGAATTCGTGCCTACTCGGCATTTCACGAGTTATGAAAATGCAAGAAAGGATACTAAATCTCGTCGTTAACTGAATTCTGAATAGAAAGATTAAGAAGAAAAAAAGATTCAAAATAAAGACAGAAATACCCAATATCTTGCTAGAACAAGATATTGGGTATTTCTGTCTTCAAAAATTCTTATATGTTAGCAGAAAAACCTTATCCATTAATAGATGGAACTTCAACAGCAGCTAAGTCTAGAGGGAAGTTGTGAGCATTACGTTCGTGCATTACTTCCATACCAAGGTTAGCACGGTTGATGATATCAGCCCAAGTATTAATAACGCGACCTTGACTATCAACTACAGATTGGTTGAAATTGAAACCATTTAGGTTGAAAGCCATAGTACTAATACCTAAAGCAGTGAACCAGATTCCTACTACAGGCCAAGCAGCCAAGAAGAAGTGTAAAGAACGAGAGTTGTTGAAACTAGCATATTGGAAGATTAATCGGCCAAAATAACCATGAGCAGCCACAATATTATAAGTTTCTTCCTCTTGACCAAATTTGTAACCCTCATTAGCGGATTCATTTTCAGTAGTTTCCCTGATCAAACTAGAGGTTACCAAGGAACCATGCATAGCACTGAATAGGGAACCGCCGAATACACCAGCTACACCTAACATGTGGAATGGATGCATAAGGATGTTGTGCTCTGCCTGGAATACAATCATAAAGTTGAAAGTACCAGAGATTCCTAAAGGCATACCATCAGAAAAGCTTCCTTGACCAATAGGGTAAATCAAGAAAACAGCAGTAGCAGCTGCAACAGGAGCTGAATATGCAACAGCAATCCAAGGACGCATACCCAGACGGAAACTAAGTTCCCACTCACGACCCATATAACAAGCTACACCAAGTAAGAAGTGTAGAACAATTAGCTCATAAGGACCACCATTGTATAACCACTCATCAACAGATGCAGCTTCCCAAATTGGGTAAAAGTGCAATCCGATCGCCGCAGAAGTAGGGATAATAGCACCAGAGATAATATTGTTTCCATAAAGTAAAGAACCAGAAACAGGCTCACGAATACCATCAATATCTACTGGAGGGGCAGCGATGAAGGCGATAATAAATACAGAAGTTGCGGTCAATAAGGTAGGGATCATCAAAACACCGAACCATCCGATGTAAAGACGATTTTCAGTGCTAGTTATCCAGTTGCAGAAGCGACCCCACAGGCTTGTACTTTCGCGTCTCTCTAAAATTGCAGTCATGGTAAGATCTTGGTTTATTCAAATTGCAAGGACTCCCAAGCACACGTATTAACTAGAATATAGATAATAGAAGGCTTGTTATTTAACAGTATAACATAGACTATATACCAATGTCAACCAAGTCAGCCCAAAGATTAGCTATCCATATAACTAAATTAACCAAACCAATAATTTTGTATTTGTAAATGAAGTGAGTCAAAGTGAAAAACTTTGATGGGTCTTTTCTATATGGGTTGCCCGGGACTCGAACCCGGAACTAGTCGGATGGAGTAGATAATTCTTCCTTGTTACAATAGAGAAAAATCCCTCCCCAAATCGTGCTTGCATTTTTCATTGCACACGACTTTCCCTATGTAGAAATAGCCAATTTCTATTCCAAAGAGGAAGTTCTACTAATTTTTTTAATTAGTAAGTTGATTCACCTACTCTTTATTATAATAAAAAGAACATTTCAGAATGAAAAATAGAAAAGTTTTTTCTTGATCATTTATCAACCCTTTCCTGTTTCTTAATTTCGTCTAATGATTAATTAAGAGGGTTGACCAGGTCATTGATACGTATAATATCCAAATACCAAATACGCTCAGTGTGTGATCCACAGAAAGAAAAAAGAGTTGTTTTGGTGAACATCAAAGAAAAAACTTGCTCTTCTTCCATAAAAAATTCTTCTAAAAATGCCGAACCCAATCGTTGCATAAAAGTTCGTACCGTGCTTTTATGTTTACGAGCTAAAGTTCTAGCACATGAAAGTCGAAGTATATACTTTAGTCGATACAAAGTCCGTTTTTTCGAAGATCCACTATGATAATGAAAAAGATTTCTACATATCCGACCAAATCGATCAAGAATATCCCAATCTGATAAATCTGTCCAAATGGGTTTACTAATAGGATGCCCCGATCCAGTACAAAATTGAGCTTTTGATAAGTATCCTATGAGGAGAGTAGCGGGGACTATGGTATCGAATTTTTTCATTCGAGTATCTATTAGAAATGAATTCTCCAGCATTTGATTCCTTACTAACAAAGAACTTTTTTGTACACTTGAAAGGTACCCCATAAAATCGAAGCAAGAGTTTGCTAATTGGTTTATATGGATTCTTCGCGGCTGAGTCCAAAAACAGAAATAATATTGCCAGAAATTGATAAGGTAGCATTTCCATTTCTTCTTCAAAAAAAAAGTGCCTTTTGATGCAAGAATTGCCTTTCCTTGATATCGAACATAATGCATAAGAGGATCCATAAAGAACCATAGGGTTTTCCGAGAAAAACCAGGGTACATTATCCCAAAATGTTCCATCTTCCTAGAAAAGTGGATTCGTTCCAGAAAAGTTCCAGAAGATGCTAATGGTAAGCAAGAAGATTGTTTACGAAGAAACAACAAAAAAAATTCATATTCTGATACATAAGAGTTATATAGGAATTGAAATAGTCTTTTATTTTCTTTTTGAAAAAAAAAAATGGATTTCATTGAAGTAATAAAACTATTCCAATTCGAATAATAGTTGAGAAAGAATCGCAATAAATGCAAAGATGGAACATCTTGGATACGGTATTGAAGGAGTTGAACCAGGATTTCCAAATGGATAGGATAGGGTATTTCTATATGTGATAGATAATCCAAATGCAAAAATTTGTCTTCTAAAAAGGGAAATATTGAATGAATAGAGCGTAAATTCTGAAACTTTGGTATTTCTTTTTCTTTCAGACAAAAAAATTCCCGTAGCGAGAATGGGATTTCCACAACGATCGCAAACCCTTCAGATAGAATCTGAGAATAAAACTCAGAATAAAAATAATTTTTGTAATCCAATAATCGATCTTGGTTAGGATGATTAACCGAGTTATCCAAAAAATTCTGCTGATACATTCGAATAATTAAACGTTTCACAAGTAGTGAACTAAATTTCTTGTTATTACAACTAACAACTATTTCCACAGGTTCAGAACCATTTAATCCATAATGGTGGGCAAATGCATAAATATATTCCTGAAAGAGAAGTGGGTAGACAAAGTATTGTTGACGAGATTTATGTTTTTCTGAATACCCTTCGAATTTTTCCATTTGTATTTCTACTTGAATCAGAGAGAAGAAGCATTTCTCGGTTTATCGAATGATGATACATAGTGCAATATGGTCAGAACAGGGTGTTGCATTTTTAATACAAACCCTGGAAAGAAAGGGAGTCTAATCCACAGATCTTTTTCTGCTCCTTTTCTACCCAATTAGTTTATGTTTGTTCTAATTAAAAAAAAAGAACAGAACAAGTTTTTTATTTTTGCAGGCCAATCGCTCTTTTGACTTTGGAATACAGCCTCTTTATCAATATACTGCTTCTTTTACACATTCAATCCATAACATCCCTTATTCAATCCATAATCAAGAATAATTAGGATTTCTAAAAAAAAAAAGAAAAAATAAAGGGTCCACTCATAGGAAAACCCAACCTTTCCCCGCATCCGGCACTAATCTATTTTTAACGTCTAATTAGAGCGGGGAATCATTCCAATTAGGAAGTTCAGCTCGTTGCTTTTTATTTTACCAGAATTGGAGCCAGGCTCTATCCATTTATTCATTAGACCCAGAAAATCGTAATTTTGGATTCCATTCAAAAAAGATTGATTTTATTACGACATGCTATTTTTTCCATTCATTACCTTTGAGGATCAGTCGTGGTCTTCTAGACTCTACCAAGAGTCTGGACGAATTTGTTGTTTCATCCAAATGTGTAAAAGATCATAGTCGCACTTAAAAGCCGAGTACTCTACCATTGAGTTAGCAACCCAGATAAAAAAAGGATCTTAGATACGATCGAAATCCAAAAATCAATGGAATTACACCGCGCGCTTCTGTCAAAACATTGAACTAGCAAGACATCAAAAGATTTTTTTTATCGACCATGAAAAACACTCAAATGCCAAAACGAACAGGTCCGGTGAAATTCCACTAAAGTAAAGTTAAAAAAAGAGCGACCCTAATCACGATGGCCAAATTCTCCTTATTTTTAGCGATTTTTATTAACAAAAAATATATATTATAAAAAATATATATTATATTGTATGAGAATACATGCAAGAGGAACACCCTTATCATTTGAGCGAAGTGTAGGCGGAAAAATTGAATATGGAGTGAGGATAAAGAGACCCATCTATCTACAAATTCTATTTGTTCAATAGACCTTTGTCAATGGAAATACAATGGTAAGAAAACAAATTAGATAGAAAAAGTAAATAAAATAGGGGCTTATGTTGGATTGGCACGATATAATATAAATCCAAATAGGATTAAAAAAGAGGTAAATTGTGTCTAAATAATTAGACAACTAGGAATACTAATAATCTTCTCCTATCCTATTTTTTGATTCATTTAGTTCTTCAATTAACTCAAAGTTCTTTCTTTTTCTTTAAAGAATTCTGCCTTCCTTAAAATATCATAAACAGTTCTTGTTGGTTGAGCACCCTTTTCAAGGAAATAGAGAATAGCTGGAACATTTAAACAAGTTTGATTCTTTATCGGATCATAAAAACCTACTTTTTGAAGATCTCTTCCTTCTCTTCGAGATCGAACATCAATTGCAACGATTCGATAGACAGCTTATTGGGATAGATGTAGATAAACAACGCCCCCCCCTAGAAACGTATATGAGGTTTTCTCCTCATACGGCTCGAGAAAATGATTCGAATTTCTGTCGATAATAATAGAAATTAGACTATGACGTGCATTAATTTCCTTACAGAAAAAACAAATTTCATTTATACTCATGACTCAAGTGGGCTAATTTTGCCTGACAAACTTCGAAGGCAAAATCCTTCCAAAATTTTTGAGTCGTCTTTAAACTCTTTTCTTTGTCTCATTTCGAACGAATTGACTTTTATTCCTTATTCTAATCCAACTCTGTTGTTGAGACAATTGAAAATTGTGTTTACTTGTTCTGGAATCCTTTATCTTTGATTTGTGAAATCCTTGGGTTTAGACATTACTTCGGGAATTCCTATTTTTTTCTTTCAAAAGAGTAGCAACATACCCTTTTTTCTTATTTCCTTCGATAAAGCATTTATCTCTTCTATAGAAATCTAATAAGAGGGATTGATTCTGATATACTTTTATTGGACTTTCTTCTTATTTTAACCTTTCGATTTATTTCTATATTAAGGATAGACTGACAAAGTTGGCCTAATTTATTAGTTTTCACTAACCCTAGATTCTTTCCCTTGATAAAAAAAATTCTGTCCTCTCGAGCTCCATCGTGTACTATGTTACTTAAACCCAGCGCAAATTTGGTTCGGAACGAATAGAACAGGCTATGTCGAGCCAAGAGCATTTTCATTACTATGGAAAATGATGGATAGCAAAATCCACAATCGATCATGTCCTTCAAGTCGCACGTTGCTTTCTACCACATCGTTTTAAACGAAGTTTTACCATAACAAACATTCCTCTTTTCATTGCAAAGTGGTATAGAGAATTGATCCAATATGGATGGAATCATGAATAGTCATTGGTTTAGTTTTTTTATACTAATTAAAACTTGCTATCTATGGAGCAATATGGATAAAAGAAAGTAAGTATTTATCCGGGAAGCCTCCGCCAAGATCCAATTTATTTAAACCCATATTAAAATTCTATCATATGAATGAAACATAGTTTGAAAAAGACGACTAAACAAGTTTGCTTAAAACTTATTTATTCTTAAATTTCCACCCTCAACGGATGGCTCGAGATGATCAATCTTGAAGTGAGAAAAGAAGGATTGACTCTTCCTCAATAAATAAACTATCAACCTCCAAAAAAGTTTAATTAATTTAATTACTAGAATTAGAATTCTAGTAGTAATATATTTTTTCAGTACCAAAAACAATTAACTATAATAACTAAATAAACTATTCCAATGAAAAGATTGAAAGTTTTTGGTAGTTATAGAATTCTCGTACTTCTTCAACTCGAATACCAAAAGGAAGAAAAAAATATGACTAAGTGATTTTATAGTAGAGGCATATCCTGAATGTGCTTGATAGATCCCATTTTTTCATGAAAATAAAGATAGTCAATTTGACTGGACTTAAGACTTTATTATGTTTTCTGAGAAAGAATAAGATATCATTATTCTCTTTAATAAACTTTTGTCTCGTACGGAATACTATATGATTTCACCGTTTGTTTCATCAGAAACAATCTGGGACGGAAGGATTCGAACCTCCGAGTAACGGGACCAAAACCCGCTGCCTTACCACTTGGCCACGCCCCATTTCGGGTTTTATGCGACACTAATAAACACTAGTATGTTTATTTGTTATTCGTCAATACCATTTCAATTACATAAAAAAGGAGGGATATTCTCTTGCTAGTATTCTACACATGCGGATAATATAGAATCAAAAAAATGCATTGATCATTACATGGAATTCTATTAAGATATTATATGAAAGTCGAATTTATTCCACTCTCATTTGAGAGTGCGAATACAAGGAGGTATTTTGTGTTTGGGAAAGTCCGAAGAAAAAAGATTTTGAATCTGCCTTTTCCTTCTTTCCCTTAAAAAAATAACTCAAGAAAAATCCAATTATTTACTCTACAAGAATGAAATGCTTGTTATGCCTAATATACTTAGTTTAACCTGTATCTGTTTTAATTCTGTTCTTTATCCTACTAGTTTTTTCTTTGCCAAATTACCCGAAGCTTATGCTATTTTCAATCCAATCGTGGATATTATGCCTGTTATACCTCTATTCTTTTTTCTATTAGCCTTTGTTTGGCAAGCTGCTGTAAGTTTTCGATGAAATCTTTAGTACTCTGTATGCCAAATTGAATGATGTGTTCATTCCAAAAAAATTTTAAAATGGGTAAAAGCCGAGAAGTTTTATATTTTTATATTATGAACCTTCGATTCTAAAATTTAAATTCTTCTACATTGAATGGGTAGCTACAGCAATAAATTTGGATCAGCCTTTCTACTCCCCTGCACCTAGGTTGAGCAGGTACCTAAAGGTACCTACACAATACCTAACCACCTAACCCTATTTTTGCTATTGATAAGAGTGCTTATTATAAAAGAATTCTTGCAATTTTTTTCAAGAATTCTTTTTTGCATTTTTAGGTATAAAAAAAAACCATCCTAGTGGATCCGTGTGGTAAGGAAAAACTGGTAATCTATTCCTTAAAAAAAAATCTTGGAGATTATGTAATGCTTACTCTCAAACTTTTTGTTTATACAGTAGTGATATTCTTTGTTTCACTCTTTATCTTTGGATTCTTATCTAATGACCCAGGACGGAATCCTGGACGCGAGGAGTAAAAATTCAGTTTTTTTTTTTCTTATTGGATTTGTTTCGTACATTTATCTATGAGAAAATCCGGGGGTCAGAATTCTTTCCAATTCGAAAGTCCCAAATGATCCAAGGGAGCGGAAAGAGAGGGATTCGAACCCTCGGTACAAAAAAATTGTACAACGGATTAGCAATCCGCCGCTTTAGTCCACTCAGCCATCTCTCCACGTTCCAAAGCGAAAGGTTTCCGTGATATGATATAGGCAAGAAATAAGAAATAACGGTTGCAAAAAACCCCTTTTTTTTCTTTCAAAAGTCTATAAAAATTATATTGCCAATTCCATTTTAATTATATTCTTTTTTCTTAATGTTAATAAAAAAAGAAGAAAATTCTTGTTTTTTCTTTCTAAAAATCGATATTGGCCGAGAGACAATCAAATAGATTTTCTCTTTAGCGGGCATTTCCATATAGGACTTGTTATAATTATAATAAAACAAGCAGGTTATATAAAAAAAACGCTTTTTTTGTCGATTATTTATCAAGAAAGCAAAAAGGGTTCTTATCAAATCCACCATAAAATTGGAAAGAAGCATAAAGTAAGTAGACCTGACTCCTTTAATGATGCCTCTATCCGCTATTCTGATATATAAATTCGATGTAGATGAAATTGTATAAGCGAATTTTTTTTATTTCCTTAGACTTAGACCGCGCAAGACAAGAATTTTTCGCTATTTACGATTTCATATTCTTGTTACTAGATGTTCTATAGGAATAAGAAGAAATCGCAACTCCTTTGCGCTACACATAAAATTGGATTTCGAAGGTCCATTTTTTTTTTTCAGAATCCTCTATTATTTTAGTTCTTCCACCCATGCAATAGAGAGGGAATGGGAAAAGAAGGGTTACTTTTATTTGCATTTTTCCCTTAAAAGATAGACTTTGAAATAGGAGTCTTGGAATAATGCTGAATTCAAAGGTTTATTTCTTTCTATAGTATAAGAAAAACAATTTATTTCTATTTCTATAGTATAAGAAAAACAAATAAATAGTATAAGAAAAACAAATCGAATCAAATTCATGGATTTACCACGACCTCGGTTGTGACTGTGACTCCATAGATAAAAATGGGAAATTTCTCTCTTCGAGACCATTGAAAAAGGGCATTGAACGAGAAAGAAATCGTCCACAGATAATAAAACTATCATATGCCTTGGAAAGTGATATGAGGTGCTCGGAAATGGTTGAAGTAATTGAATAGGAGGATCACTATGACTATAGCCCTTGGTAGAATTCCTAAAGAAGAAAATGATCTATTTGATACTATGGATGACTGGTTACGAAGGGACCGTTTCGTTTTTGTAGGATGGTCTGGCCTATTGCTCTTTCCTTGTGCTTATTTCGCTTTAGGGGGTTGGTTTACAGGGACAACTTTTGTAACTTCTTGGTATACCCATGGATTGGCTAGTTCCTATTTGGAAGGTTGTAATTTCTTAACCGCAGCAGTTTCTACCCCTGCCAATAGTTTAGCACACTCTTTGTTGCTACTATGGGGGCCCGAAGCACAAGGAGATTTTACTCGTTGGTGTCAATTAGGCGGTCTATGGACTTTTGTAGCTCTCCACGGGGCTTTTGCACTAATAGGTTTCATGTTACGCCAATTTGAACTTGCTCGGTCTGTTCAATTGCGGCCTTATAATGCAATCTCATTCTCTGGTCCAATTGCTGTTTTTGTTTCTGTATTCCTTATTTATCCACTGGGGCAATCTGGTTGGTTCTTTGCGCCGAGTTTTGGCGTAGCAGCGATATTTCGATTCATCCTTTTCTTCCAAGGATTTCATAATTGGACGTTGAACCCATTTCATATGATGGGAGTTGCCGGAGTATTAGGTGCGGCTCTGCTATGCGCTATTCATGGAGCGACCGTAGAAAACACTCTATTTGAGGACGGTGATGGTGCAAATACCTTCCGTGCTTTTAACCCAACTCAAGCTGAAGAAACTTATTCAATGGTCACTGCTAACCGCTTTTGGTCCCAAATCTTTGGTGTTGCTTTTTCCAATAAACGTTGGTTACATTTCTTTATGCTATTTGTACCCGTCACCGGTTTATGGATGAGTGCTATTGGCGTAGTTGGCTTGGCTCTGAACTTACGTGCCTATGACTTTGTTTCCCAGGAAATCCGTGCAGCGGAAGATCCTGAATTTGAGACTTTCTACACCAAAAATATTCTTTTAAACGAGGGTATTCGTGCGTGGATGGCAGCTCAGGATCAGCCTCATGAAAATCTTATATTCCCTGAGGAGGTTCTACCACGTGGAAACGCTCTTTAATGGAACTTTCGTTTTAGCTGGTCGTGACCAAGAAACCACCGGCTTTGCTTGGTGGGCTGGGAATGCCAGACTTATCAATTTGTCCGGTAAACTGCTTGGAGCTCATGTAGCTCATGCCGGATTAATCGTATTCTGGGCCGGAGCAATGAACCTATTTGAAGTGGCCCATTTCGTACCAGAAAAGCCCATGTATGAACAAGGGTTGATTTTACTTCCACACTTAGCTACTCTAGGTTGGGGAGTAGGGCCAGGGGGGGAAGTTCTAGATACTTTTCCGTACTTTGTATCTGGCGTACTTCACCTAATTTCCTCCGCAGTCTTAGGCTTCGGTGGCATTTATCACGCGCTTCTGGGACCCGAGACTCTTGAGGAATCTTTTCCATTCTTTGGTTATGTCTGGAAAGATAGAAATAAAATGACTACAATTTTGGGTATTCACTTAATTTTGTTAGGTCTAGGTGCTTTTCTTCTAGTACTCAAGGCTCTTTATTTTGGCGGTGTATATGATACCTGGGCCCCTGGGGGGGGAGATGTAAGAAAAATTACCAATTTGACCCTTAGTCCCAGTGTTATATTTGGTTATTTACTAAAATCTCCTTTTGGTGGAGAAGGGTGGATTGTTAGTGTAGATGATTTAGAAGATATAATTGGTGGGCATGTATGGTTGGGTTTTATTTGTGTATTTGGCGGAATTTGGCATATTTTAACCAAACCCTTCGCATGGGCTCGCCGTGCATTTGTATGGTCTGGAGAAGCTTACTTGTCTTATAGTTTAGCTGCTTTATCTGTCTTTGGTTTTATCGCTTGTTGTTTTGTATGGTTCAATAATACAGCTTATCCGAGTGAGTTTTATGGACCCACCGGGCCAGAAGCTTCTCAAGCTCAAGCATTTACTTTTCTAGTTAGAGACCAGCGTCTTGGAGCTAATGTGGGATCCGCTCAAGGACCCACAGGTTTAGGTAAATATCTAATGCGTTCCCCAACTGGGGAGGTTATCTTTGGAGGGGAAACTATGCGTTTTTGGGACCTTCGTGCTCCATGGTTAGAACCTCTAAGGGGCCCCAACGGTTTGGACTTGAGTAGGTTGAAAAAAGACATACAACCTTGGCAAGAACGACGCTCAGCAGAATATATGACCCACGCTCCTTTAGGCTCTTTAAATTCCGTGGGTGGCGTAGCTACCGAGATCAATGCAGTTAATTATGTCTCTCCTAGAAGTTGGTTATCAACTTCTCATTTTGTTCTAGGATTCTTCTTTTTTGTGGGCCATTTATGGCATGCAGGAAGAGCCCGAGCTGCTGCAGCAGGTTTTGAAAAGGGAATCGATCGTGATTTGGAACCTGTTCTTTACATGAACCCTCTTAACTAAGATTTTCTTATTTATACCTGTTCTACTTTTTTTCTGTTCTGGCTCGGTTATTCCATCTAGCCGAGCCATTCATTCCTTTTTATGAAAGAAAGATAAGGGACAGAAAAAAAAAATAAATAAAAATGAAAGAAACAAACGTATTCAATAAGCAAAAGGAGAGAGAGGGATTCGAACCCTCGATAGTTCCTAGAACTATACCGGTTTTCAAGACCGGAGCTATCAACCACTCAGCCATCTCTCCACAGCCTAATCCTTATTTTACTCCTACAAATAGAACATAGCCATATAAAAAATAAAAAGATTTATTAGCCTCTAGAAAGATATCAGATACAAGTTCCTTTTCGATATATCTCTGTATACTGTATACACGGATACAGGATCCGCTATACCCGCTTGTGAAATAAAGAGTAAATAATCTCTTCTCACCCCCATATCCAAATAAAAAAGCGGTTTAAGTAATAAATTTGAATTAAAGAGAAGAATCAATGGATTCATGATTAAACCCCTCCTACTTCTTGTATTTTTTTACAATTTTGGTTTAAGTGAGGGATCAAATATGTAGTCAACTTTATTTGATGGTAGCTTGGAGGATTAGAAATATGACTATTGCTTTCCAATTAGCTGTTTTTGCATTAATTGCGACTTCCTCAGTCTTAGTAATTAGTGTACCCCTTGTATTTGCTTCTCCTGATGGTTGGTCAAATAATAAAAATGTTGTATTTTCCGGTACATCATTATGGATTGGACTAGTCTTTCTCGTAGCTATTCTGAATTCTCTCATTTCTTAAATGAAATTTGGTTAATATTTATTAACCCCATAAAAAAGAAATAATAAAGGCCATTTCTTCTAAAAAATTAGAATAGTGAGACGTATTAAAACGCAATTTGCGTTCCGAATTGCTAGCTCTTCTCTTTCAGTATTATGAAATTCCATTCCCATTAGAATATTCATTGACAGATAATAAAAAAAGGAAAACTCTAATATAATAGAAAATGAAATGAAACGGTCGACCCAGACATAGAAGGTCGACCCAGGCGGATATACGCTATAAAATATATACCGTAGCGAGCGTAGTTCAATGGTAAAATATCTCCTTGCCAAGGAGAAGATACGGGTTCGATTCCCGCCGCTCGCCCGCTTAATTTATCAAAGTACTATGATAAAAAGTTTAGTCTAGTTAACTGTTTAACTACTTATATTAAATTAAGTATTAATTAGGTGTTAGTCTAGTGCCGTATCCCTTACTATCTTACCCTTCCTTTGCATCCCACTCAAAAAAAGAGGGCGCTCCAGAGGCAGAAATAGAACTCGCCAACAGAGCTCCAAAAATTGGGTATTAACTGAGACAAACAACGGGCAAACTTTTTTTAAAGGGAAGGGAGAGGTAGACTGTCCCTTTCGTTTCATTTTTATTTTCTGCAGGGTAGGGAGAGGCCTTGCGCCTTCTTTTTTTGAAGGCAAGTGACTTCGCAAACTGCTCAATTTTGCCCTCTAGGGCCGGGAACTAATGAATAAAAAAGGGTTGGATACGCCCCTCTACCATACATATCTAGAGAAATAGAATAGTCCTTTTATACAGACTGCTAAGTGCGGAGACGGGAATCGAACCCGTGACCTCAAGGTTATGAGCCTCGTGAGCTACCAAACTGCTCTACTCCGCTCTGGAGTACCAGAAACTGGTGGACAAAAAAGGCTTGAATACAAGCCTCTAACATGTCTAGACAAATAGAATACTCCTTTTATACAGAATGGAGCGGGTAGCGGGAATCGAACCCGCATCGTTAGCTTGGAAGGCTAGGGGTTATAGTCGACGTTGGTTGATTATTTTTAACGTCTCTAATTCAAAACCGAACATGAAATTTTGATTTCATTCGGCTCCTTTATGGATATTCTCACCACTTAACATCTATGTCAGCTTTTCTATTTGAATGGAACCAAAGCTCTCCGCTTTCTAGATGATCCTTATAGAGTAGGAGATAGAAATTCTATCTAAATTCATCTAATCTACTTACTTCGTTCCCTAATTTCATTCAAGAGATCCTGAGGAAAAGAATTGGGTTTCCACCGAGCTGAAACAATATGCGGATGGTTCTAGTAAACCAAAACTATCGTTTTTTAGCTATTTGGCTTCCTTATTCCTTATTTTAAGAAGATTTAGTTACGATTGGAAATCAACTTTTTTGTATCTTCATCCATAGATCCTTTACTCATATTTTCAAAATTGGAATACTTAATCCAATGCAAAATTATGCTTCGCGACTCTGTACTCATAATCCTATTTTTATTTTGGATGCAATTTAAATTAGTCTTTGGATACAAATCGCCAGAATGTATATTCTTCCTCAATATGCTATTGAGAGGAAAAGGATTTAATCCTTTATAAGAACTAAAGTTTTCATCGGAATATAAAAATAAAAAACTTAAGGATGCCTTAAGTATATCATTTCAAATTCAGTTATTAATAGAACGAATCACACTTTTACCACTAAACTATACCCGCTACATTGTAGATTATGGTATAAATGGTACCCTTTGTCAAGGATAGCCATTTGACAAGAAGGCTAATTCCCCCTTATTGAATCAGATGGAGAAGGTTCATGACACTGAGCCGTTGGTACTTCTACTTCGATCGCTCGCCTTTACTTTAGGATTTAGATAGCCCCTCTGGTCTGTAAAAAAAATCTTTTCTTACCATGCTAATAGCGCCTGAACCAAATGTATTTATTTTGATTAGGATCCTATTCTACGGTTACGACTACAATAATAATTATTTACTTTGCAAGGACGTAAGTGTGTCAGACTGCTAAATTGTTTTATTATTCCTACAATATAAACTAGGGGATATAGGGGGTAACACTGTCCCTATAAATTCCTTTTTTCCTTTTCTTTTTTGTCCAGAATTGAACAAAAAAGAAATTATGGAAGATGTTTTCTTCCCCCATTAAGTCCGAGCCATAGAGTAAGAGTGAGATGAGTTTTCCAAATTCATCATAGACTTTCCCTATGGCTTGATAGAAGTAAGCAGCAAAGAGTCGTAACTTAAAGAAAAAAACGGACAGGGCCGACAGATTTACCTGATGTAAAGAAGATCCTAAAAGTCTCTGATTAGTCGACTCTCTCCATTTAACACTTTCCTCTCTCTCCTTTTTTCCACTGACTCAATTCTAGTTTATTAGATTCTTGTTTAAAAGAATGCAAAAAGTTCAATAGAACTAAGAACACATAAAAAATAGCATAGAGGATCAAGGCCATTACCAAAAGTTCCTCCCAAGGATCCTATATCCTATTGGGTATCTGTTCCCCGCCTTTTCCCGCTAGGATCGGAAATCTTATATTTTCCATATCCATATACCGTTGAATCCTTGGGGTTCCAGAATCCGCCTATTTTACTAGTCTTCGGAAACGGAAAACCCTGAACCAAGAAGAGTTGGATATGTTATGTAGGGTATGTTTTTTTTTATTAATTTTATTTTGAGCTCTCAAGATATCGATATATACATATACAATCTCTACATAATGTCTCTCTCTCTATCTCTATATATTATATATATAATATGTACATTATGCAGTAGACCCATAATGGGAAATCCAAGTGGCTAATTTTTGAATTAAATAAAAAGCCCTTTTAACTCAGTGGTAGAGTAATGCCATGGTAAGGCATAAGTCATCGGTTCAAATCCGATAAAGGGCTTTTTAAATTAGTGGTAGAGTAATCTCGTGCTAAGACGTAAGTCGTTGGTTCGAATCTGATAGAGTACTTTTCTACTAAATTGATTCACTTTTTTTCTTTGTTTTTGAAACTTTCTCTATATTTTTAGAGAATTTTATGACTTAGTGCGGGATGGATGCATTTTTGGTATGAACACTAAATGAAGCACGGAGAATTAATCTATAACGATCAACTAAAAAAAATCCTAGATGAAAACATAACAGAAAAGTTGGAAAAACTCTTTGCTTTGGATCTATTTATACTTTTCGAGTATATTGACAATTCCAAAAAACTGCTCATACTATGATTATAGTATAATCACGAGCGGTTGTATATGGCCCTATCGTCTAGTGATGCCCCTATCGTCTAGTGGTTCAGGACATCTCTCTTTCAAGGAGGCAGCGGGGATTCGACTTCCCCTGGGGGTAGGGAGTATTATGAAAGGAGGTTAATCATAGATTAGCAAAAACCCTAGAATAAATTCTTCCTGGGTCGATGCCCGAGTGGTTAATGGGGACGGACTGTAAATTCGTTGACAATGTCTACGCTGGTTCAAATCCAGCTCGGCCCAAACCAAAAATCTAGGGCTTCGTGAGTATGAACTAAATCCTTTTGTTTTTCTTCCATAAAATAAAATGTCTGATCTATAGAAATAAAAGATAAAGAAAAAAGGGAAATTTTTTTTTCTAATCCATATCTCTCTCATTCCTTTCTTACAAACAAAA
>NW_028259461.1:10001622-10016488 GCF_056163025.1 Triticum urartu | reverse complement strand
GGTTAACCCTCTTATACCGAGGGTAAAGACCCTAGTATAGAAAATATCTATATAACCACGATTATATGACCAACTGTATATATTTTTTTTTACTTGATCTAAAAATTCTTTTTTAGGATTTCCTTTGTAAAAAGAGTTTATTAAATCCAAATTCTGAAAAAAAGAATAAGCGGATCCATAGAAGATATATGCTATGAATAAACCAAAGATAGCTAGACTTACAGAAGAAATTGCATTAGTAATAAATTCATATGAATTTACAAAAGAATTAGAACTTTCCTGGGTAAAGTTTATTGAGGGAGTTAACCACTTTGATAATATGGTTAACTCTGCTATTCCATTACCAATTCCTCCATTATCAAAAGAGATTCCTATGAATCCAATGAACAAAGTGAAAAGTAGTAATATAAGAAGAGGAAATAACATAGTATTTCCCGTTTCATGCGGATAGGCAAAAGTTTTTTTAGCCCCAAAAGACGTAGTAAAGGATCCTATCCTATTTCTTGTATTACCTTGAATTTTTGGTATATTTTGTGAAAAAAAAGAAACTCCACTCTTCGTTGTTGATAAAACGAAATCCCTATTCACTCCTTTGGGTATCCTTTTTCCCCATAAGGATATTGAATACAAGGAACTCTCTTTAGTGCTACTGTAATTTTGAAAATGAACACGCAAATACCCATCAAATGTAAGTAAATATATCCGAAACATATAAAAGGCAGTTAATCCTGCAGTAAAGGAGGCTATTATTCCAAAAAAGGGCGAATACAACCAACTATTACTAAGGATTTCATCTTTGGACCAGAAGCAAGCAAGAGGTGGAATACCACAAAGAGAAAGTGTACCCCATAAAAAAGTAGTTCTTGTGATTGGAATGTATTTTCTTAAACCGCCCATAAGAACCATATTTTGACTTTTATCTGGTGAATATCCAACAAGAGGTTCCATTGAATGAATAACGGATCCGGATCCCAAGAACAATAAAGCTTTTGAATAAGCATGAGTGATCAAATGGAATAAAGCAGCTTGATAAGAACCTATACCTAGAGCTAACATCATATAACCCAATTGAGACATTGTAGAATAGGCTAAGCTTCTTTTAATATCTCTCTGAGCAAGAGCTAAAGTAGCTCCTAAGAATAGTGTTATTGTACCTACTAAAGAAATAAAACTCATTATCAAAGGTAAAGATATGAAAAGAGGAAGAAGTCGAGCTAGAAGAAAAATTCCCGCAGCAACCATAGTTGCTGCGTGTATAAGAGCCGAAATAGGAGTGGGCCCTTCCATAGCATCGGGTAACCATACGTGAAGAGGGAATTGTGCGGATTTCGCAACTGCACCAAGGAATAATAAAAAAGCACACAAAGTAGTAAGTAAAGAGTTAATTCCATTATTAGGAATCCAGTTATTAGCTATTTTGAACAAATCCCTAAACTCTAAACTACCTGTTATCCAAAAAAAACCTAAAATTCCTAATAATAGACCAAAATCCCCTACACGATTAGTTACAAAAGCTTTTTGACAAGCACTCGCTGCGATTGGTCGTGTAAACCAAAAGCCTATCAATAAATAAGAACACATTCCCACGAGTTCCCAAAAAAAATAAATTTGTATCAAATTGGAGCTAGTAACCAATCCCAACATGGAAGTATTGAAAAAACTTATATAAACAAAAAATCTCAAATATCCTTCATCGTGAGACATATAACCATCACTATAAATAAGAACCAGGATTCCTACAGTAGTAATTAGTATTAACATAATAGAAGTAAGTGGGTCAATCAAGTATCCAAATTCTAAAGAAAAATCATTATTGACGGTCCAAGACCATAGATATTGATAGATCGAACTTCCATTTATTTGTTGAATAGACAGTTGAACTGAGAATACCATAGCTATACTTAAGAGTAAAACACTAGGAAAAGCCCATATGCGACGAAGATTTTTTGTTGCTGTCGGAATAAGAATAAGGCCAAATCCCATTGACATAATAACTGGAAGTGGGAGAAGAGGGATTACCCATGCATATTGATATGTATGTTCCATAAGAAAAGAAATTGCAATTTTTACTTCAATTTTTACTTCAATTTTTCTATAAAATTGTTTCCGATTCACCAAACCAATTCTTATCTCTTTCTGAAAGAATAAATAAAAAGAATAAGAAAAAATACTGAAATTCTTAATTTTTCCAAAATTTATCTCATTGAAATAATTAAAAATTAAGAATGGGTTTAGTTGGTTAAATTAAAAAAGTTAATAAAATAACTAGGTAACGAAGTTATTTTATTAACTAAATAAAGATATTTATAAAAATAAAAAAAAAAAAGTGGAATCATTTTACTTTCTATTCATAATTCATTTTTATATTTCTTTAAAACAAAGATGAAACAGCTCTCTTGTTCCATAATTAACTGATTGAGTGAATTCCAATGAAAACCTATGTTTATAAGAAATTATCGAATAGTCCTTACTTCATATAGAACTAAAATTCTAATGACTATAAATTACCTAAGTTTTAGAATGTCTTGTTTAAGAGACTCAGTATTTTTTGTTTTGATTGGAATTCCTTTCCTTTATGGAATACCATTCTGAACTTAATTAACTATTTTCATTTTCCCTTCTTTTTATCCCCCCGTCTTATCTTATATGGGGGATAGGCTTCCATACCATATATCTATATATGGAGTATACTTGATATATAAATAGATATAAATAGATTTAAATGAGAAACCCTTCTATATATTCTATATTATTAAAAAAAAAGTATAAAATATATAAAGAAAAAATGTTAAAAAATTCTTGTTGTCTTATCCGCATTAGACAAAATGAAGTAAAAAATAATTCAAAATTTAAGTATCTTTCAGTATCTAAGTATAAATACTAATAAAAAGAAGAAAGAAGGATTGATTTGCAGCAATAGATGTCTTTCACATACAACTAGAAAAAAGTAATTTCCTTTTTGAATGGCAGTTCCAAAAAAACGTACTTCAATGTCAAAAAAGCGTATTCGTAAAAATATTTGGAAGAAAAAGACTTATTTTTCCATAGTACAATCTTATTCTTTAGTAAAATCAAGATCATTTTCGAGCGGTAATGAGCATCCAAAACCAAAGGGTTTTTCTGGGCAACAAACAAATAATAAGATTTTGGAATAATATGAATTGACTTATCAAAAAAGAATTCCAATTATTTAATAATTTGGATTCTTCTTTGAATGTACTTTTATGTGTCGAATTACTCGGTACAATATTCTTAGAACAAAAAACCCCTCTTATCTTATATATACAAGAAAAAAAAAGTTTTGTTTGGTATACTGTGTGCTAAGTATTCTTTTCCTATCAATGAACTTTTCATAATTTTCCTAATAGAATCCTCATATTCTATTAGGAAAATTATGAAAAGTGGAGTATTCTTACAATAGGACTTACAACTTCCACCTATCTTCTCCAAAATCATAAGGTTAGTAAATCTTATTAATAAGAGCATAAAGACTTTCATTCTAGAAATTTTTAAAAAATCCAAAAAGCCTTTTCTATTTATCCATTTTATTTTAATTTCATCATTAAATAGAAACCCTTTTGGATTTTTTTCATTGTATTGAAAGAATTTTCAAAATGTAAAGGGGAAATTAATTAGAAAAAATTAGTTCTATAATTGCAAGTTAGAAAAAAGAAGTTCCAACTCTTTCAAGCAGTGTTTGTGTTTCTATTGGGCAAAGCAAGAGTTTATTGTAAAAAAAAAAAATGGAAACGATACTACCAAACGAAGTCTATTTTAATGAAAACTCTAATGTTCCTAAATTTTATGGACTTTCCCAATATCGACGATTCCCAAGATAATAGCTATTATTCTTTTAAGTTACCTATTATTTGAAGTTAGCCGCCATGGTGAAATTGGTAGACACGCTGCTCTTAGGAAGCAGTGCTCAAGCATCTCGGTTCGAATCCGAGTGGCGGCATTCTTGAAAAAGAATACAATAGATTAGAAATCAATTCGAAATTTACAATTTTGTAATGGGACCTTCCCCTTATGCTATTTGCAACTTTAGAACATATACTAACTCATATCTCTTTCTCAACGATTTCAATTGTGATTACGATTCATTTTATAACCTTATTAGTTCGTGAACTTGGAGGATTACGCGATTCGTCAGAAAAAGGAATGATAGTTACTTTTTTCTCTATAACAGGATTCTTAGTTTCTCGTTGGGCTTCCTCGGGACATTTTCCATTAAGTAATTTATATGAGTCATTGATCTTCCTTTCATGGGCCCTGTATATTCTTCATACCATTCCTAAAATACAGAACTCTAAAAATGATTTAAGCACAATAACTACGCCAAGTACTATTTTAACGCAAGGCTTTGCCACATCGGGTCTTTTAACTGAAATGCATCAATCCACGATACTAGTACCTGCTCTACAATCTCAGTGGTTAATGATGCATGTCAGTATGATGTTATTAAGCTATGCAACTCTTTTGTGCGGATCCTTATTATCTGCCGCTATTCTAATCATTAGATTTCGAAATAATTTCCATTTCTTTTCTAAAAAGAAAAAAAATGTTTTAAATAAAACATTTTTCTTTAGTGATATTAAATATTTTTATGCAAAAAGAAGTGCTTTAAAAAGAACCTCTGTCCCTTCATTTCCAAATTATTACAAATATCAATTAACGGAGCGTTTGGATTCTTGGAGTTATCGTGTCATTAGCCTAGGATTTACCCTTTTAACCGTAGGTATTCTTTGTGGAGCAGTATGGGCTAATGAGGCCTGGGGATCCTATTGGAATTGGGATCCTAAGGAAACTTGGGCATTTATTACTTGGACCATATTCGCAATTTATTTACATAGTAGAACAAATCCAAATTGGAAGGGTACGAATTCTGCACTTATAGCTTTGATAGGATTTCTTATAATTTGGATTTGTTATTTTGGTATAAATCTATTAGGAATAGGCTTACATAGTTATGGTTCGTTTACATTAACACCTAAATGATTACATAAAATAAAACCTTCATGAAATGAAGGTTTTTACTTTTATGTTTTATTTGAGAACCCCTTGAACGCCTTATCAAAGGGTTCTCAAAAATTCGAGATAGATCTAATTATACTTTTTTACTTATTTCTGCATTATATACTTTTTTACTTATTTCTGCATTAATAGAGCAGACGAGTAAAAAAAAGCAAACCTATTTAGGATAATAATTGGATAAGAGAGCCTCTACCCTGTCAACGGATAGGGAGAGAACAAAATCTGGATAAATACCAATTCCTATTACTGGTAAAAAGATACAGATTAAAATAAAGAGTTCTCGTGGTCCAGAATCCACAAAATTTGCGTTTGGAACATTAAATAGCTTGTATCCATAGAACATCTGGCGTAACATAGATAATAAATAAATAGGAGTTAATATCATTCCAATTGCCATTACAAAAGTAATTAGTGTTTTTGGCATTAACAGAAATTTTGGACTAGTAATTAGTCCAAAAAATACTACTAATTCTGCGACAAAACCACTCATTCCTGGTAAGGCAAGAGAAGCCATTGAAAAGCTACTAAACATGGTAAAAATTTTAGGCATTGGGATAGATATTCCCCCCAGTTCTTCGAGATAAACAAGACGCATTCTATCAGAAGCGGTTCCTGCCAAGAAAAAAAGTGTAGCACCAATAAATCCATGGGATAATATTTGTAAAATAGCTCCATTGAGTCCAATGTTGGTTATGGAACCAATTCCTATAATTATGAAACCCATGTGAGATACAGAGGAATAAGCTATTCTTTTTTTGAAATTTCGTTGACCAAGAGAAGTTGAAGCTGCATAGATTATTTGGATCGCTCCTATTATTACTAACCAGGGCGAAAATAGATAATGAGCATGAGGTAACAATTCCATGTTGATCCGAATCAATCCATATGCTCCCATCTTTAATAATATTCCCGCTAAAAGCATACATGTACTATAATGTGCTTCCCCATGGGTATCTGGTAACCACGTATGTAGGGGTATAATCGGCAATTTGACAGCATAAGCAATAAGGAAGCCAAAATATAAAAGTATTTCCAAGGTTGCAGGGTATGATTGATTAATTAATCTTTCCAAATCTAATCCTGGTTCGTTGGAACCATATAAGCCCATACCCAGAACTCCGATTAAGAAAAAAATGGAACCGCCTGCAGTATACAAAATAAACTTTGTAGCTGAATATAGACGCCTCTTCCCCCCCCACATGGATAAAAGTAAGTAAACAGGAATTAATTCTAACTCCCACATGATAAAAAAAAGTAAAAGGTCTCGCGAAGAAAATAATCCTATTTGACCACTATACATTGCGAGCATCAGGAAATAGAATAATCGCGAATTCCGTGTAATTGGCCAAGCTGCTAAAGTAGCTAAAGTAGTGATAAATCCTGTCAATAAAATAGATCCTAATGAAAGTCCATCGATTCCCAATCTCCAGTGGAAATCGAAGACATCTATCCATTTATAATCCTCCTTTAATTGGATTAAGGGATCCTCCAGTTGGAAATGATAACAGAACGCATAAGTCATTAGAAGGAATTCTAATAAACAAATAGATATAGTATACCACCTAACGACTTTGTTTCCCTTATGAGGTAAAAAGAAAATTAATGAACCTGCAAATATCGGCAAAACAACAAGTATTGTTAACCAAGGAAAATAACTCATGATAAAGTGATAAAGACAAGATACGTTTTGACCAGAAAAGCCCGTGCTCGATTATTTCGAGCACAGGCTTCTTCGGTAAAGAGGAATCAGACGATTCGAGTGAAGTTTTTTGTAACGTATCAATAAGATAGAGCCATGCTACGTGTTGTTTCAGGCCCTAAATAAACGCGGACACTTAAAAAATCTGTCGGGCAGGCAGATTCACATCTCTTACAACCCACACAATCTTCGGTTCTCGGCGCGGAAGCAATTTGCTTGGCTTTACATCCATCCCAGGGTATCATTTCTAATACATCTGTTGGACAAGCTCGTACACATTGAGTGCATCCTATACATGTATCGTAAATTTTTACGGAATGTGACATTGGATCTATAAATTTTTCTTTTCAACATAAAATTTTTCGATCTGGTAAAAATGAAATTAGTACTATAATGAGTCATATGTATTGTAGACACCAGACGAAGCAATGGTTTATCCAAACTTCAAAAAAAAAAATCTATTTTTTAATCTGTTTGTGAGAAAGCGTGAAGAGAGCCAAGAGACTTTAATTTTGGATTTCAACAATAAATAAGAAATAAGAAAGAATTTTACGAATTGTACAGACGAATTCGAATTAGCCAATAAATTGGCTATCGTCTTTTCAATATAAATTATTGCAATATTCAAATTGCAATATCAATGAATTACAAATACAAAAATTCATTTAAGTGAAAAAGAATACTATGCAATAATCTACTAAAAAAAATGGATATTCTCAAATAATACTAAGAAAATAGTATTGATTTCTATTTATTTTAATATGTGCGCCTTTGTTTAGAGGATTCTATGTCTAATTATTCAAAAGTCTAATTATTCAATAAATTAGATTGATTGATACGAGTGGATTTCCTATTACGATGGATGGAAGAAAGAATGGATAGTCCAATAGCGGCTTCAGCAGCTGCAAGGGCTATAACAAAAATTGCGAAAATATCTCCTTTTAATTGGCGACTATCAAATAGATCAGAAAATGTTACGAGATTTAGATTAATTGAATTCAGTATAAGTTCAAGACATATTAGAGCTCTAACCATGTTTCGGCTTGTGATCAATCCATAGATACCAATCGAAAATAAATAGACACTCAAAAAAAGTACATGCTCAAACATCATTAACTAACTCCTTATCAATCTCGATTCATTTCAATATGAGGGCAAGAATTGAACCGATTCAATTAATTACAATAGAACAATTACACAACAAAAGAAAAAAAAAAAAAAAAAAAAGGAGGTATTTGTTGGCAGTAGATGGATTTTACTAAATCAAAATTGTGATTCTTTAGTTATTTATTTTAGATTTGCAATTCTTATAATTTGTACTTTTTCTAAGTTTTCTTATTGCCGAGCCATAGTAATTGCACCTATTAAAGAAACTAGAAGAATTATGGAAATGAGTTCAAACGGAAGATAAAAATCGGTTGCTAAATGAATTCCAATTTGTTGAACATTATTTATGAGACCCTGTTCTACTATTTGGTTTGATCTTGTAGTCCAAAGAATTCCATACCACGACGTATCTGGGATAGTAGTCATTAGTGAAAAAACAATAGTTATACAAACGAGTGAAGTGAACCCATCTCCAATAGTCCAATAATTCTTATCTTTAGACCATTCTGAGCCATTTACGAACATTACAGCGAATATGATCAAGACATTTATGGCTCCCACATAAATAAGAAGTTGTGCGACAGCTACAAAGTAGGAATTTAATAAAAAATAGAATAAGGATATACAAACAAGAACTAATCCCAGCGAAAAGGCAGAATAAATGGGGTTGGTAAGTAATACTACTCCTAGACCCCCTAGTAGAAGAACAAATCCCCCAAATAGCATAAGAATCTCATGTATTGGTCCAGGTAAATCCATTATGGATAAAAAGAAATTAATAGTATAAAATTTTTCATGAACTGACTAAAACTAAAGGATTCAAGGAAGGAAAAAAGGATTAGGGTATTTTTTTGTGTATAAACTTATAGTTATAAATTATATTATATCACGAAAATCTAGTCTGATTTAAAATAAGAAATAATTTCCAATAAGCAGTAGTTTTTCGTTTTTCTTTATAGTTTAATTTTAAAGTTTAATAAAGAATTATTAGATTTTTATAACAGAAAGACAAAATCAAAGTTTAGTAATCAGTAATCGTTCTTGAATTCGAAGATTTTTCTTTGTTTATTTTACTTTCAGACGAATTCCTAATTGTTTGAATTGTGTAATCTCCCATTATGGAGATTGGTAACCGACTTAAAGCAATTTGATTGTAATTCAATTCATGACGATCATAGGTAGAAAGTTCATATTCTTCAGTCATTGATAAACAGCTTGTTGGACAGTACTCAACACAATTGCCACAAAATATACAAACTCCGAAATCAATACTATAATTAAGCAATTGTTTTCTTTTAATATCCTTTTCAAATCTCCAATCCACAACGGGTAAATCTATCGGACATACGCGAACACATACTTCACAAGCAATACATTTATCAAATTCAAAGTGGATTCGCCCTCGGAAACGCTCTGGTGTAATTGATTTTTCATAAGGGTAGTGAATCGTTATAGGTAAACGATTTGTGTGGGATAAGGTAGTTATGAAACTTTGACCTATGTACCTTGTAGCACGTATTGTTTGTTGACCATAACTCATGAACCCAGTTACCATAGGGAACATATTCATTCTAAATATCTATGAAAAAGATATGTTTCTTTCTCTTGTTTGAGAGAGCTTTTGTGTTGAAAATATTCTTACTATTATTGTATTATCTTATTTATAGTGAAACAAGTTGAGAAGAGGTTGTTAATAAGAGATTGCCCAGGGAAATAGGTAAAAGAAATTTCCATCCAAGATTTAATAACTGATCCATTCTCATCCTCGGTAAAGTCCATCTTATTGTGATAGAAATGAAGAGAAATAAATAAGCTTTAGTTAATGTAATAAATATACCCATTGTCATTTCCAAAATTCCAACTGCTTTATTCATTTGGAAAAAATCAAAAAAGGATATATAGGGAATAGATAAATTCCACCCGCCCAAGTAGAGAACTGTTACAAATAAAGAAGAAACTAATAAATTTAGGTAAGAAACAAGATAAAATAAACCATATTTGATACCGGAATATTCAGTTTGGTAACCTGCTACTAATTCTTCCTCCGCTTCTGGTAAATCAAAGGGTAATCTTTCACATTCTGCCAAAGAAGAAATTAAAAAAACCAGAAAACCTATAGGCTGACGCCAAATATTCCATCCAAAAAAACCGTATTTTGACTGTGCTTCAACTATATCAACTGTACTTGAACTGTTAGATAATCATAGTCGGTGATAACATCACAGTTCCCACCGCTATTTCAAAACCGTACATGAAACCTTAGCTTCATACGGCTTCTCTATGATCAGAAAAAGGAAAGGACTGTTTTGTTCCTAGCCCCGGGGGCGTAGATAGAATTAGATAAAATAAAATAGATTTGAAAGTCCTAAATTAGACCAAAGGAATTCCGTCTGCTAGAATAAGAAAAAGCGCTTCCGAATTGATCTCATCCTTTATAATATAATGAAAATTTTTCTTTGTTCAGTAATAACTTAATCTTGGAATAAAACACTTGTTACTTGTTATAGGAATTCAATTAATAAATGGAAAGAGTTGGGTATTAGTTCATGAGCAATTCTGCATGAATATGGATAGAGGAAGGAAATAATGAAAATTTTTTCTAGTGCACTCCATATCTTTTTTACTATTCTTCTTTCCCCAGGGAGGGGGTATTTAAAAAGAAAAAATGGATAAAGGGTTAATTCGTTCTTGATAGCCATTTCCTTAACAAGTGAATGGGAACATACTCTGGATCGGAATCCGAAGAAAGTACTACTTGATAATTTCTACAAATTGCAAGTCCTTATTATGATTCCTTTTATGGGCAAAAATCTCTAATGTTTTAGATTTTCCATTACTAATCCTTTATGTACTTTAGTGTTCCTAACCCTTCACTAACTTTTGGTGGATTCTTCTTATGGATTATTAAGTTATAGTAATAACTAGGAGTATTCTAGTAATGGAATTCCATATCGTGAATCCTTTATTCTTGGCCGCTTCAAGATATGATGACTAATTAAAAAATATCAACCTTGGGATAAAGAGTTTACACTGCTTATGTTTACTTCCACTTTTTTCTTGTACGTAGGAAATGAGATTTTTTCTTTTTACTACAAATTTATAAGCTGTTTTGTTTCACTCATATAGCTATCTAGTTTAACTTACCAACCCAAATACTAAATAAGAAAAGGAATATAAATAGTTAATGGATTTTATAGGAAAAAGATCTATTTTAACGAATCACACGTAGAGATATTGCTAGCACACAAAAAGTTAATGGTATTTCATAACTAATGGATTGAGCAGCAGCTCGTAGACCGCCTGAAAAAGAATATTTATTATTTGAGCTATATCCTGCCATAAGAAGACCAATAGGAGCTATACTTGAAATGGCAATCCATAAAAAAACACCAATACTAAGATCGGCTAAAACAAAATGATATCCCAAAGGGATAACTAAAAAACTTAATAAAACTGATATGACTGCTATAGAGGGTCCAATGCTAAATAAAGAAATATCTCCTCGGGATGGCAGAATATCTTCTTTAAAAAGTAGCTTAGTCCCATCTGCTATAGCTTGAAGCAGGCCCAGGGGGCCAGCATATTCAGGACCAATACGTTGTTGTATCGACGCAGATATTTCTCTTTCTAACCACACAATTACGAGTACCTCTATTGTTATTCCCAAAAGGAGGGTCAAAATGGGTAGAATCGATATCAGTCCATAGACTTCTTTTAATAATTCCAATTTCGAAAAAGAATTGATAGTTTCTACCTCTACCCTATCTATTATCATTTCAACGATCAACTTCCCCCATAATGATATCTATACTACCTAATATCGTCATGATATCAGCCAATTTCATTTTTTTAACTAGCTGAGGAAGAATTTGCAAATTAATAAACCCGGGTGGACGGATTTTCCATCTCCAGGGGAAAAGGCTATCATCTCCTACTAGATAAATCCCTAATTCACCTTTTGGGGCTTCTACTCTTACATAAAGCTCTTGTCTTGACAATTCAAAATTGGGCGAAGGTTTTTTACCAAGAAATTTATACTCAAAATCATTCCATTCAGAATTATTTTCTTTCTTAAAGCGTCGGACTTCTAAATTTTCATAAGGTCCTCCAGGAATTTTTTCTACAGCTTGTTGAATTATTTTGATGGATTCCCTCATTTCACCAATTCGTACTAAATAGCGAGCTAACGAATCCCCTTCTTTTTGCCATTGGACTTTCCAATCAAATTGGTTGTAAGACTCATAAGGATCTACTTTACGAAGATCCCATTGTATTCCAGAAGCTCGTAACATCGGTCCCGATAAGCCCCAATTTACTGCTTCTTCTCCGCTAATAAAACCTACTCCTTCAACTCGCTCTAAAAAAATTGGATTCTGTGTAATAAGTTGTTGATATTCAACAACTCCGCGTAAAAAATAATCACAGAAATCTAAACATTTATCGATCCATCCATAAGGTAGATCGGCGGCTACTCCTCCGATGCGAAAGTAATTGTGCATCATTCGCATACCTGTAGCAGCTTCAAATAGATCATATATTAATTCTCTCTCTCTAAAAATATAGAAAAAAGGAGTCTGTGCGCCGAGATCCGCCATAAAAGGTCCAAGCCATAGCAAGTGAGAAGCTATCCGGCTTAATTCTAACATAATTACCCTAATATAGCTGGCTCTTTGTGGTATTTGAATATTCTCCAAGAATTCTGGTGCATTTACTGTTATTGCTTCTGTAAACATAGTAGCTAAATAATCCCACCTTGTTACATAAGGTAAGTATTGTATAATAGTTCGGTTTTCCGCGATTTTTTCCATTCCTCTGTGTAAATACCCTAATATGGGTTCACAATCAATAACATCCTCACCATCGAGAGTAACGATCAGTCGAAGAACACCATGCATTGATGGGTGTTGAGGGCCCATATTGACTATCATGAGATCTTTTCTTGTAAGCGGTAGACTCATATCCTTTCTTCCTTAATTCATTATTCCATGAAAATGGATTATTCCATGAATTCCTCAAAGCGAGGCTCATCAAAATGAAAAATCTAAGACTACTATAAGACTACTAAAAAAATAATAAAACAAGAAAAAAATTTGAACGATTAAATTACTGCTCCCGAATATTCAACTGACCGATTAATTTCTTATAACGTACTCTATTTTTCTTTGCCAAATAAGCCAGCAAACGTCGACGTTTTCCCAAAAGTCTTCGTAGACCTCTTTCCGATGAAAAATCTTTTTTGTGTAATTCCAAATGTGAAGCAAGTCTCCGTATCTTATTGGTGAAACTGAATACTTGAAATTCAACAGAACCCCTGTTTTCTTCTTTTTCTTCTTTAACCATAAATCCAAAAATTTTTCTACCTCCTTTCTTTTTCATGTATTTTTCTGATCAGGAAAAATACAAAATTATGTCAGTTATTTTGAAGTTATTCTAATCTCGTACACACACAAATTTGCAATTATTCATCTACTACTGGAATTTGGATTTATTTTATCGATGCAAATTGGATTTGGATAGAAGGGTACATTCTTTCTAATATTTTAGATAGAAGAAATGTTTCTTCTATCTAAAATATTAGAAAGAATTTTGCTGATTTATTTATTGCTATATGCAATTTATGGAATTGATACACCATTTAATTGATATCATTTAGCAAAATGAAACACAGCATATGCATCCATCTTTTGGCTCGAGAATTTCACGGGATAGAGATATGGTATAAGAAATAGACTATTAAGTAACTCTAAATGAATTGTGGATACATCTGTATCCTTAACATACTGAAACGATTGTCATTATTCGTATCAAACCAATAGCGATTCATACAAGCTAAATCTTCTAATCAATGGTGGGCCAATAATGAATTTTTTTGCATATGTATTAAGACGCTTGGCCTGATTTCGAAATTGTCCAGAGTTTTATATGTTGTTTTCATTGCAAAATGATGGGTCTCCTTCCATAACTTTCCAATTACGAGTACGAGAATTGAAAGACATGAAAATTCTCAATTCTCTACGGCGTCTAGTAGATAGAAACAAGAAAATCAGAAGAATCTTTCTCTCTATTCACTATCATTCCGCGTCTTCGACTTCTATTAGTTTCTTTTCTTCTTTAATGCAATAGCTATAGTTTGATATAAGAATCCATTTCTCAAAGTAATGGAAACCATTCTCTTATAGGAAATGGTTCGAAAATCGCTATTCCACCTTTTAGGTATCGTGAAAAGTGATACCTGTGAAGATCGTGCATTTCAGTCAAATTCAGATCCGTTTTTCGAGTCCATGATATAATATAACCAAATTGGATAGATCTTCCACCTGTTTAGCTAAGAAAGAATAGATACAGAGGTGGATAATAGATCGATATGAAGATCATGAGCTGCCCCATAATGAAATCGCCAGTAGTCGCGAATATCTCCTTCTTCCCTAATCCAAGATTGGAGAAAGAAGATCTAAGAGGGACCTATGGAGAATGTAGTCAGAAATCCATAATAGAGTCCGACCACAACGACCGAATTAATTATCCTCATCGAGAAACTTAGACTACTAAATAGAAAAGATTTGAAAATCATGGCATGGGTCTCCTTTTTTTCTTTCTTTAGAGTTTTCTATATGCACAATTTCTCGATGTTTCGATGAGAATTTCTTGACTTTCCATATATAGAAAGAGATAGACTATAAATGACATCTCTTATGTCAATAAGACCAAAGGGATGGATATTAAATGATAGGAAGTGCTAGGAAGTGAAATAGAATGAAATAGAGCCACTTTGGGCTTCCCTATGAAATGAGGCATGGAACGGAGCCACTACGAAGAAATTATGGGAGTTACGAAAGAAGCTTCGGACTCATATTGTTCATGGGTTGAGAGCGGGAGTTGAACTCTAGGAGGTCGAATCCCCCCTTGTTCCTCAGTAGCTCAGTGGTAGAGCGGTCGGCTGTTAACTGACTGGTCGTAGGTTCGAATCCTACTTGGGGAGATTTTATTCATTCTTTAATGTAAGAATTTTAATGTAAGAATAAAGAA
>NW_028259461.1:9941525-9991122 GCF_056163025.1 Triticum urartu | reverse complement strand
CTGTTTTAACAAATTCAATATAAAAAAAACCGAACTTTTTCTATTATCTATTAATGTGTATCTATCCGTACCGTAATATTTTGGAATATTATGAATTAGAGAAATTTACATGCTTTCTGATTCCATTCGCGAGGAGCTGGATGAGAAGAAACTCTCATGTCCAGTTTTGCAGTAGAGATGGAACTAAGAAAGAGAACCATCGACTATAACCCCAAAAGAACCAGATTTCGCAAACAACATAGAGGAAGAATGAAAGGAAAATCCTGCCGAGGCAATCGTATTTGTTTTGGTAGATATGCTCTTCAAGCACTTGAACCCGCTTGGATCACGGCGAGACAGATAGAAGCAGGACGAAGAGCAATAACACGATATGCACGTCGTGGTGGAAAAATATGGGTACGTATATTTCCCGACAAACCGGTTACACTAAGACCCACGGAAACACGTATGGGCTCGGGAAAGGGGTCCCCCGAATATTGGGTATCCGTTGTTAAACCTGGTCGTATACTTTATGAAATGGGGGGAGTATCTGAAACTGTAGCTAGAGCAGCTATCTCCATAGCTGCCAGTAAAATGCCCATACGAAGTCAATTTATTCGATTAGAGATATAGAACCCTAAAAGGGGTATGGAAGATAAAAAAAAATGCTCGGTTTTTCTTTCTGGAAAGACAATATTTCTTTCATCCTTTTGCATTGAAATAACAAATTGAAATCAAAATAATATGATTCAACCTCAGACCCTTTTAAATGTAGCAGATAATAGTGGAGCTCGAAAATTGATGTGTATTCGAGTCATAGGAGCTGCTGGTAATCAGCGATATGCTCGTATTGGTGATGTTATTGTTGCTGTAATCAAAGACGCATTGCCCCAAATGCCTCTAGAAAGATCCGAAGTAATTCGAGCTGTAATTGTACGTACATGTAAAGAGTTCAAATGCGAAGACGGTATAATAATCCGCTATGATGACAATGCTGCGGTTATAATTGATCAAAAAGGCAATCCAAAAGGAACTCGAGTTTTTGGCGCGATTGCCGAGGAATTGAGAGAATTGAATTTTACCAAAATAGTTTCATTAGCTCCTGAAGTATTATAAATACTAGTAGGCGAAATTGAGACCAAAGAATTAATTTAGTAGATTGTGTTTTACGTATATGTTTTAAAATCCAAAATGAAAAAAAAAAAAAGAAAACATGTTGATTATAGAAAAATTAGGAGGAACCTAGAATTAGAGTCTTATGGGCAAGGACACTATTGCTGATTTACTAACCTCTATAAGAAATGCGGACATGAATAAAAAAGGAACAGTTCGAGTAGTATCTACAAATATTACCGAAAACATTGTTAAAATACTTCTACGAGAGGGTTTTATTGAAAGTGTTCGGAAACATCAGGAACGTAACAGATATTTCTTGGTTTCAACTTTGCGACATCAAAAGAGAAAGACTATAAAAGGAATATATAGAACAAGAACCTTTTTAAAGCGTATCAGCCGACCCGGCTTACGAATTTATACCAACTATCAAGGAATTCCTAAAGTTTTGGGTGGAATGGGAATTGCTATTCTTTCTACTTCTCGAGGAATAATGACAGATCGAGAAGCTCGACTAAACAGAATTGGGGGAGAAGTCTTATGTTATATATGGTAATCGCCCCGCCTATAGTGCTCGAATTCTATCTCGCCCTTCCTATTTTTAAAATAAAAATAGAAAAATAGGAGAAAAAAAATATGACAGAAAAAAAAAATAGGAGAGAAAAAAAAAACCCGAGAGAAGCAAAAGTAACTTTCGAAGGTTTAGTTACGGAAGCCCTACCCAATGGAATGTTCCGCGTTCGGCTAGAGAATGACACCATCATCCTAGGCTATATTTCAGGAAAGATACGGTCTAGTTCTATACGAATACTGATGGGGGATAGGGTCAAAATTGAAGTAAGTCGTTATGATTCAAGCAAGGGACGTATAATTTATAGACTTCCCCATAAGGATTCGAAGCGTATCGAAGACTCGAAGGATAGCGAAGATTTGAAGGATAGCGAAGATTTGAAGGATACCAAAGATTCAAAGGATTAGGTTTTTCTTTTTTTTTCTAGGGTAATAAATTCTAAGTTCTAAAATTCAAGCGAAGAGACTTATTTTTTCCAAAGATTAGATTCATAGTTTAAAAAAGGATACGGAAATATGAAAATAAGAGCTTCCGTTCGTAAAATTTGTACAAAATGTCGACTGATTCGTAGGCGTGGACGAATTAGAGTCATTTGCTCTAATCCGAAGCATAAACAAAGACAGGGGTAATCTTTCGAAAAAGAACTTTACTTTCTAAAAAGTAAAAAAAAGTACCCGCGGAAATGTTCCAATTCCAAATAAAATAATTTCATTTAAAATAATTAAAGTAAAGGGTTTATTTTACCCTGAAACGGATATCTTTGTATCTTTTTTTCTTTTTTTTATTTCTAACTCATATTTATGAGATAATAAAATATGGCAAAAGCTATACCAAAAATTGGTTCACGTAAGAAAGTGCGTATTGGTTTACGTAGGAATGCACGTTTTAGTTTACGGAAGAGTGCACGTAGAATAACAAAAGGGGTTATTCATGTTCAAGCTAGTTTCAACAATACCATTATAACTGTTACAGACCCACAAGGTCGGGTGGTTTTTTGGTCCTCGGCCGGTACTTGTGGATTCAAAAGCTCAAGAAAAGCATCACCCTATGCTGGTCAAAGAACAGCAGTAGATGCTATTCGTACAGTAGGTTTGCAACGAGCAGAAGTTATGGTAAAGGGCGCTGGTAGTGGAAGAGATGCCGCATTACGAGCCATTGCTAAAAGTGGTGTGCGATTAAGTTGTATACGCGATGTAACACCTATGCCGCATAATGGATGTCGACCGCCTAAAAAAAGACGTCTGTAAAAGAATTAACCCGCTTTCAACTTTCATTTCAAGAGAAATAAACGATTCAATGATAAAATAATAATACTAGTCTATTATGGTTCGAGAGGAGGTAGCAGGATCCACTCAAACACTACAGTGGAAGTGTGTTGAATCAAGAGTAGATAGTAAGCGCCTTTATTATGGTCGTTTCATTCTGTCCCCGCTTAGAAAAGGTCAAGCGGACACCGTCGGTATTGCCTTGCGAAGAGCTTTACTTGGAGAAATAGAAGGAACATGTATCACACGTGCAAAATTTGGGAGCGTGCCGCACGAGTATTCTACAATAGCAGGTATTGAAGAATCCGTACAAGAAATTTTACTAAATTTGAAAGAAATTGTATTGAGAAGTAATCTCTATGGAGTTAGAGACGCATCCATTTGCGTCAAAGGTCCTAGATACATAACTGCTCAAGATATCATCTTACCGCCTTCCGTAGAAATCGTTGATACGGCACAACCTATAGCTAACTTGACAGAGCCCATTGATTTCTGTATTGATTTACAGATCAAGAGAGATCGTGGATATCAGACAGAACTCAGAAAGAACTATCAAGATGGAAGTTATCCTATAGATGCTGTATCCATGCCTGTTCGAAATGTGAATTATAGTATTTTTTCTTGTGGGAATGGAAATGAAAAACACGAGATACTTTTTCTAGAAATATGGACTAATGGAAGTTTAACCCCTAAGGAAGCACTTTATGAGGCTTCTCGTAATTTGATTGATTTATTTCTTCCTTTTCTACACGCGGAGGAAGAGGGCGCTAGTTTCGAAGAAAATAAAAACAGGTTTACTCCACCCCTTTTTACTTTTCAAAAAAGATTAACTAATCTAAAGAAAAACAAAAAAGGAATTCCATTGAATTGTATTTTTATTGATCAATTAGAATTGACTTCTAGAACGTATAATTGTCTAAAAAGGGCCAATATACATACACTATTGGACCTTTTGAGTAAGACTGAAGAAGATCTTCTGAGAATTGACAGTTTTCGTATGGAAGATAGAAAACATATATGGGACACTCTAGAGAAGCATCTCCCAATTGATTTACTTAAGAATAAACTCTCGTTTTAAATCCATTGCAATTTTTTTTCTTCTTCTTTTTCGAGTTAGAATAAAAAGAAAACAATTTAGCATCTTTGGTACAATCTATATTTTCGCGAAATGGATCATAATAAAATGGATTTTAGGTATCTAGGGAAGATTCACTTGGAAGTAACTATTTCCTAGATACCTATGGTACTTCACGGTTGAATGAATCAAAAAATATCTAAAAAAGACCTAAAGTTAATGATTTATCAATGGGTAATGTTGCTCCAATACCTAACCAAAGAGCTACTACAGTACCGATTAAAAAAACGGTCGTAGCTACTGGGCGGCGAAATGGATTTTGGAATTTATTGACATTCTCTAGAAAAGGTACTGTCAATAAGCCTGTTGGCACAGAAACCATTAAAAGAACGCCCAATAACTTATTGGGTACCGTACGGAGTATTTGAAACACGGGAAAGAAGTACCACTCGGGTAATATTTCCAGAGGAGTTGCAAACGGATCTGCCGGTTCACCAATCATTGATGGCTCGAGAACCGCTAAACCTACATTACATGCAATAGTACCTAGAATTACTACTGGAAAAATATATAAAAGATCGTTGGGCCATGCGGGTTCCCCGTAATAATTATGTCCCATCCCTTTAGCTAATTTAGCTCTTAATACAGGATCATTTAAGTCTGGTTTCTTTGTTATTGGGATAGGTGAACTCTTTAGGATCCATCCCCCAAAGGAACCGGACATGAGAATTTATCATCATCCGGCTCGAGCAAGAGTGAAAGAAATAAGACCGCGGAAGATCCTTAATAGAATTAAGGTTTATAATGACTCAATGACTCTAGGCAAGAAAAGCTTTATCAGATTCTCTTTTCCGAAGTTGCACCTACAACTACTCATTGAAAATAATCCTATTCTTATGGGTAAATGCTCAATATCCAAGTGGGCTTACAAATTTGATCATGATCAATTGCTTTGTGGATTGTCTCATGTCTCTTGATTAGTTGGTATTTATCCCCTCAATATCGCAAGTTTCTTACCTCCAAACAAAATATTTACTTGTTACTAATAAAAAATCAAAAAGTTTAGCCTACATTCTTCCTTAGATCCCTTCTTTTACTCCGATAGTATTGCGGATCACAATCGATGCAAAGAAAATGAATGCATTTCCATACTATAATAAAAAGGTAAGTGTAATAAATAGAGAACTGGATCATGTCACATGACTTATTCCATTTCTACTCTATGGGATCTTACGGAGCCTGTTCATGGATGACATGGTTGCGGTATGATCATAGAAGATATTCTCCTCAAGTGAACCAGCCTATCCTTCCTAGGTAGGGGACTTACATGTTGATTGGATGCGGAGACACCTTTGGTTGTGAATTCTAATGTGGCAGATCCAATTCTTTATCTGCATGGCCAAATCAATAATTCAAGTCACACACTCCCATAATCCGCCTTTTTTCTTTCGTAAAATTAACTTCAACTATTTGTATTGTATAAAAATACTTTGGAGTTGAAGAGAAGTATCCAAATGACATGTGTTATTTTACAATAACCCATGCTTGTAGCAATGAAATACCAAAACCTACCCGATATGATATATGATAATTATAATTCTCTATGATATGCCTTCCCTATAAAGGACCCGAAATACCTTGCTTACGTATCATTGGAAAGTGCATTAACATAAATACGGCAGTAAGCAGAGGCAGTACAAAGGTATGTAAACTATAAAAACGAGTCAAAGTGGATTGGCCCACACTAGCACTTCCGCGTAATAACTCCACTAAAGGCGATCCTATTACCGGAATGGCGTCAGGTACACCTGTCACAATTTTGACTGCCCAATAGCCAATTTGATCCCAAGGCAAAGAATAACCAGTTACACCAAATGATGCAGTCAAAACAGCCAAAACCACACCTGTGACCCAAGTTAATTCGCGGGGTTTTTTAAATCCCCCTGTGAGATACACACGAAATACATGCAGGATCATCATTAAAACCATCATACTTGCTGACCATCGATGAACTGATCGGATTAACCAACCAAAGTTGGCCTCGGTCATTATGTATTGAACCGAGGAAAAAGCCTCTGTAACGGTTGGTCGGTAGTAAAAAGTCATAGCAAAACCGGTAGCGACTTGTACTAGAAAACAAGTAAGTGTAATTCCCCCTAAACAATAAAATATGTTGACATGGGGAGGAACATATTTACTAGTTATATCATCTGCAATTGCCTGAATCTCAAGACGTTCCTCAAACCAATCATATACTTTATTGAGATAGGTAACTAACCCGAGTCCCCCTCTAAGAGCCGTATATGAAAATTTCATCTCGTACGGCTCAAGCAGAAACACAAAAATTTTCAACGAATATTAGAAAAAAGGTTCAAAACTTCATCAGCCACTGAATTGGGTCGATTTGCCTTGAAGATATCAAATAAGAAAAATCCGGAATATCTTCTTTGTGATGATAATGCCAAAAAATCTCAAGTTGGCGCGTCTTTCTTTCTTCCTTTCCCTTATGTTGGTCATTAGAGGCTTCTTGACTTTTCTCTTCCCTATAAAGGATTTGTTTTTTTATGCGTAATATAGAAATTATCTTGTTGAGATCCTATGAATCAGTTCAATTAAAACCTTAGATTCATACTAGAGCCACGATGATTTAGTCTCAAGCTAAACAAAAGGCAAGGGTTCTTCGAATAAGAACCGCTTGATAATCATTTATTGAATCAGTGTAATGACTCGACAAAATCGAGAGAAAAAAAGTTGTCTTTTGGGCAAACAAAATTGGAAGGAAGAAAATTTCTTTTTTATTTTTATTTAAGAACTACTTGAATTTTTCAGTCTGGTTGCGAGGTCTTAATAGTGAGTATGAATCATAGTTCCATTTTTTTTTGATCCACTCTATCTATTTCGTGTTCCAGATACTAGAATAAATAATATCTGACGAATTAGAATCATCTTGATAGAGATAACAGGCCCTTTCTATGTATTATCAATAGGATCAATTCTAACAAGTCACACACTCATATTCCAGAGATACCGAAACAAAAAAATTCCGCGGTCGAACTACCATAATATCTAGAAATGTAGATCTTAAACTAGAAAGGCTTTTTTGGATGGAAAAACTCTGACTTCCTAGTTTTAGTTAGTAGAAACCTAATTGGTTAAAATTCCGTCCAGTAAAACGGAAGAATTATAAATTTCTAAAATGATAGATAGGAATATAGCGAATAAAGCCATTGCGATCCCCATAAAAGGAGTAGTCCCCCAACCCGGGGCGACTTTCCCATATTCCGAATTCAAGGGTTTCAGTAAACTACCTGCACCAGTTCGTTTTGGCCTAGGTTTAGAACTATCTTCAACGGTTTGTGTAGCCATAAATTCTATTTAATCATTGGTGTTGACTTTGTATACTATTCCGTTGTAGTTGTAAATACACGATCTTTTCGTAGATCCATTGTAATCTTGAAATTCTATAAAAATGGAAACAGCAACTTTAGTCGCCATCTCCATATCTGGTTTACTTGTAAGCTTTACTGGGTATGCCTTATATACCGCGTTTGGGCAACCCTCTCAACAATTAAGAGATCCATTCGAAGAACACGGAGACTAATTTAAGTAAGAAGTCTCCCAGATAGGGGGACTTCTTACTTAAATGAAATTATTTTATTCTTTTAGTTGGAGTTGGTGGAACCTTAGGTGGTTCTCGGAAGAAGATAGCGAAAAAAATTATCCCTAAAGTCGAAACTAAAAGGAACGTATAAACCAATGCTTCCATAGATTCGATCCTGGTTTATTTACAATTATAACTTCCACACCTATTCATTTGTCATTTGGGATAATTTCCCATATAAAGAAAGAAAAAGAGTCAAAGAAAGGATGGGAGATGTTTCCCATGTCAAATCAAAAAAGAGAGGTGAAAGATACTATAACAATGTGTATCAAACTGCCTGTTTCCTTGTAGTTGGATCTCCCACTTTTTGGAATGTTCCAAATTCCACTTGAGCATCCAAATCTGGATCAATACCAGCAAAAACATCTCGGAACAATGTTCTAGCGCCATGCCAAATGTGTCCGAAAAAGAAGAGCAAAGCAAAGGTAGCATGACCAAAAGTGAACCAACCCCTTGGACTGCTGCGAAAAACACCATCAGATTTCAAAGTAGCCCGGTCTAATTCAAAAATTTCCCCTAATTGAGAACGCCTCGCATATTTTTTTACAGTAGCAGGATCAGAATAACTTACTCCATTAAGTTCGCCACCATAGAACTCCACCGTTACACCTACTTGTTCAACACTATATTTGGATTCTGCTCTTCTAAAAGGAACGTCTGCTCTAACAATTCCCTCCTCATCTACCAAAACAACCGGAAATGTTTCAAAAAAAGTAGGCATACGGCGTACAAAAAGCTCACGTCCTTCTTTATCTCTAAAGACGGGATGTCCTAACCATCCAACAGCTATTCCATCCCCATTGTCCATTGAGCCTGCTCTGAATAATCCCCCTTTTGCCGGATTATTACCAATATAATCATAAAAGGCTAATTTTTCGGGAATTTTAGACCAAGCTTCTGATAAACTAAGATTTTCGGCTAAACCATTGCTAACTCTTCGATATATTTCTTGCTGAAAGTATCCCTGATCCCACTGATAACGAGTAGGCCCAAATAATTCGATTGGGGTCGTTGCTGACCCATACCACATAGTTCCAGCAACTACGAAAGCTGCAAAAAAAACAGCAGCGATACTACTGGAAAGTACAGTTTCAATATTGCCCATACGTAATCCTTTATATAGACGTTGAGGCGGACGGACACTAAGATGGAATAAGCCCGCTAATATACCCAATGTACCCGCAGCAATATGATGAGAAGCTATTCCCCCCGGAACAAAAGGATCAAAACCTTCTGCACCCCACGCTGGATTTACAGCTTGTACTTTTCCAGTTAGTCCATAAGGATCGGATACCCATATCCCAGGACCATACAAACCCGTTACATGAAATGCCCCAAAGCCAAAGCAAGCCACCCCTGCAAGAAATAAATGAATTCCAAAGATCTTGGGCAAATCCAAAGAGGGTTTTCCCGTCCGCTCATCAGAGAATATTTCTAGGTCCCAATATACCCAATGCCAGATCGCTGCCAAGAAACACAAGCCAGAAAACACAATATGCGTACCTGCCACACCTTCATAACTCCAAATACCCGGATTTGTTACAGTTCCTCCTGAAATACTCCAACCACCCCACGAATCCGTTATTCCTAAACGAGTCATGAAGGGAATTACGAACATACCTTGTCTCCACATTGGATCCAGAACAGGATCAGAGGGATCAAAAACTGCTAATTCGTATAAAGCCATTGAGCCAGCCCAACCAGAAACTAGAGCTGTGTGCATTATATGCACCGCAAGCAATCGACCCGGATCATTCAATACGACAGTATGAACACGATACCAAGGCAAACCCATGGAAATACCCCTTTAGCAAAGAAAAATAGACACGATGTCGCTTTATTTTATCGCATTGAAAAAGACTATCCATATCCTATGTACCTAACCCTTCTAGGGGATTCTGTGTCAGAAAGCGCGAATATTTATTTCATTCCATTAAAAATAAGAAGCCAATTCTGTTCATAAGAAGAAAGAGAAGCAGATCTATTCTATACTCGATAAGTGCCAATATGCAATGGGTAACTTGGCCAATTTGGAAAAAACGAAGAATAGATCGCTACCCCTCTTTGTTTAGCATTCAAATCACCCATTCCCTTTTCTTTATTCAATCTGTCTTACATTCCTTATATGTATAACCTTTCAATCTACGTATTAATAGAATCTATAATATTCATATAGAATAAGAATAAAAATTAAGACAATAAACTGCGGATTCTTTCTTTCTGTTCCATTCTTACGTTTCCATATTAAAGTGTGGTTTTCTTACTTAAATTTAATAATATTAATCTAATATGCCCATTGGTGTTCCAAAAGTACCTTACCGGATTCCTGGAGATGAAGAAGCGACTTGGGTTGACTTATACAATGTTATGTATCGAGAAAGGACACTTTTTTTAGGTCAAGAGATTCGTTGCGAGATCACGAATCATATTACAGGTCTCATGGTATATCTGAGTATAGAAGATGGAATTAGTGATATTTTTTTGTTTATAAACTCCCCAGGCGGGTGGCTAATCTCAGGAATGGCTATTTTTGATACGATGCAAACGGTGACACCAGATATATATACAATATGCCTCGGAATAGCCGCCTCCATGGCGTCCTTCATTCTGCTTGGAGGAGAACCCACCAAGCGTATAGCATTCCCTCACGCGAGGATTATGCTTCACCAACCTGCTAGTGCTTATTATCGGGCAAGGACACCAGAATTTTTACTAGAAGTAGAAGAGTTACACAAAGTTCGCGAAATGATCACAAGGGTTTATGCAGTAAGAACAGGCAAGCCTTTTTGGGTTGTATCCGAAGACATGGAAAGGGATGTTTTTATGTCAGCAGACGAAGCCAAAGCTTATGGACTTGTCGATATTGTAGGGGATGAAATGATTGACAAGCACTGCGATACTGATCCAGTGTGGTTTCCAGAAATGTTTAAGGATTGGTAGTGTCCGGATTTCTTGTAAAGTTATTTCACAGCTAAATTCGTGTTTTCCTCGATTTAATAGAAAATAGAAAGACTTCATGATGAGCAATCATCAGGTTAAGATGGATCTAAACCAATCCATTTTTTTCTATATACATACAACATGCCGACGGTTAAACAACTTATTAGAAACGCAAGACAGCCAATACGAAATGCTCGAAAAACGGCCGCGCTTAAAGGATGCCCTCAGCGTCGAGGAACATGTGCTAGGGTGTATGTGCGACTCGTTCAGATCATGACTTCAAACAAATATAAAAAAAATTGAAGTATCCATGATTAGTACCAATGAATAGGATATAGCTTCTCTATCCTAGATTTCTATGGTATATGGAATTTATGGTTTCCTTTGGTGCAAATCCAATTATCTAAATTGGAAATAAGAAGCAATTCTCCCATTGGTAGCAAATGGTTATCCATTAAGCGGAGGAAATAGTAATAAAAAGAAAAAGGCTTATGCTCCTTTATCTTAAAAGAACGGACTAACAGGGTCAGCTACTTAGCCAACTTTCATAATTAAATACCGTCACTGTATGGATAACTCTTATTGTGAAAAGAGCTATTTACTCTATAATGGATAGGTAGAGCCAAAGAATGTGGACTATACAAGTTCGCAATACCTTTTGATGAAAGAAAGGGCTCCGGTGTATAGAGAGGGCCTCACCGTTTAAAAGGGAACCATAGAAACGATGGAACCCACTATTTTTTTTAGTATTATTAGAATGAATTTGTTATTTCGTATAGAAATAACTGAACGGAGTGGAATAAAAAATCGTGGTTGGGAAGGTTACTATAGCAAAAGCCATTGGAATTAATATTTTATATATCGGAATAATTAGTTTTGTTATTAATGAGAAAAAGGGTGGCTAAAAGAAGAGAAATCATTAGTTATTCATTAAGGTTAATTTGATTCAATGACCAGAGTTCCGCGAGGATATATAGCCCGGAGACGACGAACAAAAATGCGTTCATTTGCCTCAAACTTTAGAGGGGCTCATTTAAGACTTAATCGAATGATTACCCAACAGGTAAAAAGAGCTTTTGTTTCCTCTCATCGAGATAGAGGTAGGCAAAAGAGGGATTTTCGTCGTTTGTGGATCACTCGGATAAACGCAGCAACGCGGGTATATAAAGTATTCGATAGTTATAGTAAATTAATACACAACCTGTACAAGAAGAAATTGATTCTTAATCGTAAAATGCTTGCACAAGTAGCTGTATCAAATCCAAATAATCTTTACACGATTTCCAATAAAATAAAGATCATCAATTAAAGGTATAAATAAAGTAATATACTGGAATAATAAAAGATGAATTCCCGGAGAGGGAACTCCGGGAAGATACAATAAATTAAGATTAAGTGGTAGGAATCAACGAGCTGGATTACTTTCTTTATAATATATATAGGTCTGGCCCTTTCGAATTCGAATAAAACATCAACAATCGGAACTTAAGTTCCGGTTGTTGTTTCTTAAATTTTGGTTGTTGTTTCTTAAGTTTCGATTGGAATTGTACTTTTGCGTTAATTGAGGAATATGTCTATTTTTTCTGGGTCTAGAACCTGTAATTATTGAAATTGACTGGGCTTGAAATTGCTTTTCGTTCTCATAGTTACGAAACGGTAAGAAAGATAAAATACGAGCCTGTTTTATAGCAAGAGTAATTAATCGTTGTTGTTTCAAGGTTAATCTATTTATTCGTCTCGATAATATTTTTCCTTGTTCACTAATAAATCTATTAATTAAACTCATGTTTCTATAATCAATTCGATCTCCCGGGCCAATCCGGGGACGCCTACGAAAAGGTTGTTTAGATTTACGAAAAGGTTGCTTGAATTTACGAAAAGTTTGCTTGGATTTACGAAAGGGTTGCTTGGATTTATTAAAAGTTTGCTTGGATTTACTAAAGGGTTGCTTAGATTTAAGAAAAGGTTGTTTAGATGTATACATGATTTATTCCTTATTTAAAATTTGAAAATTTGAAAATTCACTTCTTTATTTTATTAATTTAGGATCCAGAAGAAGTAGTTTTTCTTTGATCCATATCTTATTTGATTCATATTATAGTATATGAATACCCTCTATACATATGAAATAATATCTACCGGAAATCAGATGAGTTGATTTGTATTTTGTATTCTATACTATGTTTTCTTTATATATTAAATATGAAGTTCTTACTCTTTCTGTTGTTTGGAAAGATCAAACACACGATGTTCCTATTTCTTTATTTCGTGATGAGTCGTATGCTTGCGACAATAACGACAAAATTTTTTGAATTCTAATTGTCCGGGTGTATTGTGGCGATTCTTTTGAGTACTATATCTAGAAATCCCCGTCGATTCCTCATTGGCACCTTTTCGAACACAACTGATGCATTCCAAAATAACTCTGATTCTAACATCTTTTCCCTTGGCCATGAACCTCCTTTTCTTTTTGGATTGACTTAACTTAATTCTTCTACTTATTCTTTTATTCTTCTATTTTGAATCCGAAGAAGAAGAATAAAATTCATTAGAATAATTTTTTTTTATTCTTTAATTAAGTAATAAAAAATAGAGAAATAATTAAAGAATACAATCCTTGTCGAATTAGCAAAGATTTTGGTTCGAAATCCTTTCATTTAATTAGCCAGCCCCGCCTTTTCTATGCTCTGATTTCTGAGGCCTTATTTAGCTTGGGTACCCCTTTAAATTGAATTTCTATTTTCAAAAATGGGGTTTACCAAATTTTTAATGACTCTGAGGTTCAACCCAATCCATCTTTTCTTTCTTTTTCCTTCCGATACTAAAAAAAGATTGAAAAGGATCAAATTTTGTCATATCACGAAGAAATCTATCCCTCCCATAGCAATAACTAGAATTAAAAAAAAGGGAATGACAAAGCATCTGGGAATAAACGATTAATTTCTATCAATAAACCTGCTAAAGCACCAAACCATAGAGTACTTAGCACGGGTGCTACAGAGAGATATGTTTTTATATCCCGCATTGAAAATCCTCCTTCCTTGTTGGAATACATATATGATCATAAACTCTTGCCCAAGATTGTTATGCTATATATAAAATGAACCATATCGACGAAATTTTCCTATCCCTAAAAAAGAAAAAGATGACCCCTTCTTCCTATATATTACCAAGGAAAAGTAATCCTTCTTTTATAGGCGAAATTATATTGGATTTTATATGTATATAATTCCTTAATTATATGAGACCAAAAAGAAGAAATGACACGAGGGTTCTATATATAGATAGAGAAAGAAAGAAGAAGAAAATTATGATGTGGAAAAGAAGACAGGAATTGTGTACAATGGCATTGTACAACAATTTAATTTGGAAAAGGGATGTAGCGCAGCTTGGTAGCGCGTTTGTTTTGGGTACAAAATGTCACAGGTTCAAATCCTGTCATCCCTACCTATTACTTCTTTCTTCTTTATAGGCAGTAGCGACGAGATCAATTAAAGTAAAGTGGGTATAACTTGAATTTGTGGAGACTATACGTACGTGAGATACATTAGGAATAGAAAAAGATTTTCTTTTTGAATGAATGAAAGCGCTCTTAGTTCAGTTCGGTAGAACGCGGGTCTCCAAAACCCGATGTCGTAGGTTCAAATCCTACAGAGCGTGATTCCATCTATTTTATGTCGAAGCAGAGTAAAATAACTTAACAAAATTGAATTGTAACTCCAATTTCAATTTGACCTCCTCTCTGGTCTGGAGGAGGTCAATCAAAAAAAAAAAATGACTCAATCAAAGATCCAACTGATCCCCACGCCTGTATTGCAAATACGCAGTCACGAATAATCCCGCTAAAGTAATAGGAATTAGGCCTAAGACGATTCCAAATAGAAAAACTTCAATCATTTCGATTTGTTCGAGGGGATAAAAAAAGAGGTACGATCTATCCCTAAATAGTACTCTAAATTATCCACGAATCTCAATGACCAAGAAAAGAATTCCTAATTAGTCTGGAAAAGAGTCGTAGAATGCCAGGAATCCCAAAGAAAGATTTTTCTTTTCTGAATTATAATTATTCAGTCAATTCAAATAAGGCGTATCTTGTTCAAGCCAATAAATAGAGCTGGGGTTATAGTTAAAGCAGCCAGTAGAAAACCAAAATAACTAGTTAAAGTAAGCATGAAAGAGTTAAATTCCATTTATTTTTTTTTACTACACTACATATGTTGGTAAAGCATTTACCTAAGTTATGGAAAATTCATAATTCATCAGTTATTTTAGATAATACTAAAAAACAAGATAGAGTAAGATACAGAAGTGTAAAAGAAAGTGGATTCATCAGATGATACATGAGTCCCTAATTCCGAATCAAGAGATTTGTTGTGGAATTTGTCAATTGAGTAAAGTAATAATATTAAGAACTAGATCATCTAACCCCATTGAATGAAAAAAAGAAATTCAATTTTCAGGGAAATTTTTGAATAAGAGATAAATAAACAATTGAATTTGAAAAAAAAAACTTCTTTCTATTTTGGATAATTTCTTTTTCAATAGGACCCTCTTTTTGGAGTGAACGATCGAATATTCCCCTATTCCTTCTTATTTTAACTGATTGTATTCCATATGGAATAAGAGGAGAACAAAAGCATTCCACGACCTGCCAAGGGGCTGTTAAAAAAAAAAAAAAAAGAAAGCTCTTCCTTGAATTTACTTTATTTTTATTCCTTTTTCGAACTCCAACCAAAGTAGATTCGAAGACGAGTCACTTCAATTATCCTTTTAAGTTCTATTCTATCTTCTGTCTTTCCCTATTTCATCTCGTAAAGTTCCGCGCTCGCAGTTTGGTCAAGAAAGTTAGACCTAATCCAACAAACAATACAAGGATGAATTACGAATTATGAAAGGATAGATTTCACATATACTTGTCCTTGTATTGTGTCAGTATGAGAATATCCTTCCTAAATTATTTATCCAAACCTATTGATCATTAACTTAGATTTTCCCAAGATTTTGGCTGCTATTCCGAATTACTCTATTATTCCGAAGCCAATGAAAAGTAAGTAGAACCTACAAAAATGGGGTTTTCTATTGATGCCTTGAATAACATATAGCTTACCTATAGACAAAAAAAAAATAAAAAAGTAATTATGTTTCGGAACCAGGCAAAACCAGATTGCTGTGCCATAGGAAGGATAGCTATACTAATTCGGTATACTCAAAATACACCTTTGGTACAAAATTGACAATCTCACAAGGATGAAATATCAGTAATTTTCTATTTACTGGTCGATCCCATCTTTTACGGAATCAATTCCTTTTTTGAATGTACAAAAATTTTGGGAGTTCAGCATGTCTGGAAGCACGGGAGAACGTTCTTTTGCTGATATTATTACCAGTATTCGATACTGGGTTATTCATAGCATTACTATACCTTCCCTATTCATTGCGGGTTGGTTATTTGTCAGTACGGGTTTAGCTTATGACGTGTTTGGAAGTCCTAGGCCAAACGAGTATTTCACGGAAAGCCGACAAGGAATTCCGTTAATAACCGACCGTTTTGATTCTTTAGAACAACTCGATGAATTTAGTAGATCCTTTTAGGAGGCCCTCAATGACCATAGATCGAACCTATCCTATTTTTACAGTGCGATGGCTGGCTATTCACGGACTAGCTGTACCTACTGTTTTTTTCTTGGGATCAATATCAGCAATGCAGTTCATCCAACGATAAAACAAATTCCAACTATAGAACTATGACACAATCAAACCCGAATGAACAAAATGTTGAATTGAATCGTACCAGTCTATACTGGGGTTTATTACTCATTTTTGTACTTGCTGTTTTATTTTCCAATTACTTCTTCAATTGAGAGAAAGAAAGAGACTAATAAGAATTCTCTTATCCCATTTGGAAGGATACCATCCTTATAACTACCCATGACTGTTTTTGTCTCTAGCATGACCAATTGATAAAATGTGGAGGAAAGTAGGGGAAATGGCCGATACTACTGGAAGAATTCCTCTTTGGCTGATAGGTACTGTAGCTGGTATTGCTGTGATTGGTTTAGTAGGTGTTTTCTTTTATGGTTCATATTCTGGATTGGGTTCATCTCTATAGTAATCGGAGGGACCAGATTGTAAACATGAAAAAGTAGGAGCTTAGCGGGTCCTTACCCCCCTTTATCTGATTAGAGCGGAAAGGACCCGCGGAATTTTTATTTTACTCTTATAACGCGAATTGAATCTATTCGATTCACTCTTATGAAGCAACAAGAAAAAGAGATCACTCGAGGATCCAATATCTTATTCCACGAAGGAAGTATCCTGAAAATCCTTGATTTAGTTTCGAGTAATAAACTAATAAAACCTTAATCAAAACTATTCAACTAGCCTAAAAATAAAAAAACCTTCAATGGAAGAGTTTACTTTTTTTTTGCAAAATTTCTGTAAATTTGAAGTTGAACTTAATTAAACAAGCCAAGCAATTTGCTCACAATCACAAGAAATTTTTCCCCCGCCATATTTTCTTCCCCTCTGTTTGTCCACTACCTCGGCTAAACCTAAGCAAAAGAAAAAGAGGTCCAAGAGACAGACCCGAATAAAGAAGAAATAGTAATCTTTGACGAATTAGGAAGAAAAAGGATTCTTATTTTGATACAAGAAGAATCGGCACAAGAAAAAGGCTTTTTCTTGTGCCGAATAGACGATTAAGAAGACCTGCAATCCCTCCGAAAAAGAAGAAATTTTAATTTGATTGTTCTCGCCTTTGCCTTGGATTCTCTTCTTTTGCATGGGATATAAATAAGGAATTCCAGACATCTCATAAACAAAAAGCAGTCTAAACAAAAAAAGGATTTCCAAAATAGATCATAGATAATTCTAGCAATTGCCAATAAATCGAGGCTTTTTACCAACTTGATGGTAAGAAATCCCGGGACCTAGAAATTCATTTCGTACAATTGAACCTTTTCAAACTGTTTCTTTTTGAGAACCAAAAAAACTTGTGCCAAAATAACGGATGCGAAGAAGAACAAAAGGCCTTGGACACGTAATGGATCCTGAAGCACGATTTCTGCGTCCCCCTGACCAAAACCTCCCACATTAGGATTGCTTGTTAATGGTTGATCAAGCTTGATGGATTCCCCCTCTGAAACAAGAAGTTCTGGTCCGGGAGGTATAATATCAATCACTTGGCGTCCATCTGATGCATCAACTATGGATATTTCATACCCCCCCTTTTCTTTACGTAGTATTTTTCTTACTATACCTGTTGACGTAGCATTATAGACTGTATTGTTACTCTTGCTACCATCAGGATAGATCTGTCCTCTTCCTCGGTTTCCCCCTACATATATGGGATATTTTAAGAAATGAGCATCTTTCTTCGTAGCAGGATCAGGGGAAAGAATGGGAAAGACAATTTCACTATATTTCTTACCGGGAACAGGGCCTATCACAAGAATGTTTTTTTTATCGGGACGATAACTCTGAAAAGCAAGATTTCCTATCTTTTCTTTTAACTCAGGGGAAATACGATCGGGCGGCGCTAATTCGAATCCCTCGGGCAAAATAAGAACAGCACCTACATTCAACCCTCCCTTTTTTCCATTAGCAAGAACTTGTTTCAATTGCATATCATAAGGAATTCGAAGAACTGCTTCAAATACAGTATCGGGAAGCACAGCTTGGGGAACTTCAATATCGACGGGCTTGCTAGCTAAATGGCAATTGGCACATACAATTCGTCCAGTTGCTTCTCGTGGGTTTTCATAACCCTGCTGCGCAAAAATGGGATATGCATTTGAAATAGATGTCCGAGTTATTACGTATATCATGATCGATACAGAAATCGATCGAGTTATCTGTTCCTTTACCCAAGAAAAAGTATTTCTATTTTCCATGTCCAATCGCAGATCCCAGAATTTCTACAATAAATTAGATAGGTAGCTAAGCTAATCTAGTTCCCTATACACGAATCTGTTGTCATTCTACTGCAACAGTTGTACTGCAATGATGAATACCTTAAAGTAGGTATAAATAGAAAGAATTTTGCTAAAATGGAAAAGGGCTTTCTTTCTAAAAAAAGATGCTTGCTAATTTGATTAATATTAATATCGGGAGATCAAATGAATTTATGCTTCACTAATTGAATGATAAATGACTACAAGCGAAGGAGATAGACGATTTAAACAAAAAAAGACCCAAAATTTCAAACATGTATCTAGAATTACTGGAAAACTACAAACAAAAATAGTGAAAATAAGCTCGTTAGGAGCCCATCCAAAATCGTTGTAGACCCAACGAATTACTAGTTCCCAACCACGGGTGGAGTGAAATCCAACAAAAAAATCAGTAACTAAAAGAATAAAAAAAGCTTTTATTGAGTCATTTAAATTATAGAAGAATTCCTGAACCCAAGAATTCAAAATGACAAGTTCCTCTTTACCCAGAAAAAAAGAACCACTTAGAATAGCCAAACAGATTATATTTGTCGAGAAATGCAAAATGGTATGGAGATGATCCTCATTATTTATTTTGACCCATTGTATTATTTCCTTGTGTATTCCTGTAGGAGGTTTTTGTACATGTGTCTTTAGTTTCCCTTTTATCATCTCGTCCAAGAGAGAAAGTTCTTCTAATTCTATGAATCTTTCTAGAATCCTTTTCTCTTGAATATCAGTTAAGAGAGTTTCGGATTGCCTGGTATTCCACCAATTCTTAATCCAAAGTTCCAGACATTTGTTAAATGAGGAAGAGACCCCCCAAGGCAAAAGTACGATAAATACAAGATATAGTAAAGAAGGCAATGCTTTCTTTTTTTTCATTTTTGATCTGTAAATGGAGTTGTTAATGAATATGCTTCATTCGCTGACTCTATTCCATTCCCTGACTCTATATGATGATATTTCTATTTCATGATATTTCTATTTCTTTGAAGCAAAAACTCTATAGGTTTGATACCCTGTATCTATTCTTCTTTTTTGTATATTAGTTATTAGTGGAATTTCAGTGCATTGGGTTCTTTCTTAGATCTAGATGGAATGAAATAGTGAAATAGAATAAAAAAAAAGCCCTTTCGGATGAAAAAGGAAGAATAGTATGCGATATATCTAACTTGGATAAAAAAAAATTAAAAGCAAATTTCTCTTATCCTCGTTTGTTCCTTCCTTTAGATAAATACTTAAAAATCCCCTTACAATAACAAATCCAATTTAGAAGGGACTTCCTCCCTGTGTTGAGAAAACTTTTCTTCTTCCAATTCTTCTTTTCTTCATTCAACTCAGTTCAAAAAAGATACCTCAAAATACTTCAATTGGTACGCGCAAGAAATAGGCCAATTCGGCAGCTTTTTGTTCAATTTCTCGTGGAGTAAAAAATTTATCATCAGTACGAGTCAAGGGAATGATCCCCTGGCCCCGGATTTCCATATAAAGAATACGACGAGGATAAAGACCCTCTTTAACCTGAATTCTAATTGATTGGATATCCCGCATAAGGAATCGAAGGAAGACGCGACGTTTTATTCCAGGGAATCCCCAACGAAAAATGCACACTATTCCCTCTTTTCTATCGAATCGGTCATAACCACTACCTACATTCCACAAAATAGTACACCACAAGTAGGAGCTAATGAATAGGCCTGCGATTCCGTAGAAAGACATCACGACCCCCTGCGGAAAAAAAAGAATTTCTTGAGATGGAAGTATAGATATAATATTCTTACCAAGATAACTGGAAATCCCAACCGATAAGAATCCTAGTGAACCTAGAAAAAGAATACAGGCCCAGAAAAAATTACCCCTTTTTCGAGAACCTTTTAGAAGTTCTACCCATATGTGTTCTGATCGCCAATTCATATTAGATATACTAAATCCAGCAGCGGTCGATTGAAATTGAGAGAATAAGCTAAATAATTTTGACTTTACTTTTTTTGATTCTGAAATCGCCTTCAGCAACTAGTACTCCTGTGAAATAATAGGTTAGATACATTGACTTTCTATTCAAAAAATATTCGTTGATTCAATTAAAATAAATAAAATAAAACTCGCTATACCTGGCTCTGCATATTCATGCATTTATGCTCGTAGCCTATATCCGCATCCATAACCGTTTTTCATTTGTGTGTAGAAAGTGTGTGTAGAAAAAGCCACATACCCTACCATATTATATTACTTACACTAAAAAATACTAGACAATCTTATTTTTTTGCACATAAAGAAATAAAGAAGTCATTGCAATTGCCGGAAATACTAAGCCTACTAAAGGCACGAAAATAGAAGGTAAGTTTAAATCCGTCATGGAATAGGTGTCTCAATTCAAATTTACTATTTCTATCTAGTCGAAAAATATCTTAAGATTCTTATGATATAATTAAGTATATCTATTATAAGGAATATTGACTATTGTATTGTATTTTTTATTTTTAGTTTGAAAAATATTCTGTAAAAAAAATGAAAGGATAATAAGAAAATTCCAAAAAAGGAGAACTAATTAAAAAGATTTTATTTTGATTTTCCCATCCTCATGGCCTTTCTATCTTTCTAATCTAATTTGAAATTGGATTCAAAAGAAAGCGGTTAGAATTTACTTCCTGCATACATACTTCTCTAGAAGCGCATACAATAATGCGTGGTAAAGGCGGAAAAATAGTATATTCAATCAAAATCAAAGGGCAAATTATCTTACCTACTATAGATCCCCTACTACCCTCTTAGACTTTAAAAGGCGATATACCACCCAAAGAAAGGGTATGAAAATGCCGGGTGGAGTTAGCTTTTCGACGAAGACCTGTCCCGTGCAGCGAAGCCCTGTTAGTAAGACCCCCCGCAATAATGGATTATAGAAGAATATTATTCCAAATACTCCTCTGGACGCATATAGTAGCATTGCGATTCCGAATCTTTTTTATTTATGAATATGAACAGAAAAAATTCATTGTATCGTTGGGTCGGAGCGGAGGTTTGGTCCAGAAAAATTAGAAACAAAACGTCTACTCTACCGCATTGAAGTCTATAGCGCTGTATTTCCACGAAAGTATAATTCTTACCATCAGGATACGATCCTTTCTTTTGAACTAAACGTCTCTACGATGGGTCCAGGTTCTATGTCCAATCCCAAATCAAGGATTTCTCGCTCTTGATCGGAGTCATAAACTAAAAAAAAACTACCTTTTTATCCTTTTTCTCAAGGTTATAGAAAACTTCCTTATCTAGTTCTAGCATTTTGAAAAAAAAAAAATGCTTCTTTTTTTACACACAGTTCGAGTCACTTGTTGACTCACGATTACGCCTGTTAAAAGTTTCAAACGTCCTCTTTTTTGAAATTGAAAGAGAGTCCTATAAAAAGGTCTAACTTCCAAACTATGTCTTTTTTCATTCATTCTCCTTTAGTTTTTTCTCTCTATCTAGAAGTGGAATAGAATAACCCGGTTGAAGGGTAATGATCATACGTCTGTAATGCATTGTATGGCCCAGAATAGGTCCTATTCTTCTACCTTTTCCAGGTAGTCGATGGCTATTCACAGCTACCACCTTAACACCAAAGAAGAGTTCGACCCAATGCTTTATTTCTGTCTTAGTGAATCCCGATTCGACATTAAAAGTATATTGATTCTTTCCCAATAAACGAAGACTTTTTTCTGTAAATACTGCGTATTTGATTCCATTATCATTATCATATGATAATACTATATTTTATTATTTTATTATTTTATTTGTATTTCTTTATTGTATTATACCTTAATATATATATTCTAGATATATAGAATAGACGAATCTCAATTTGTCAAGTCTCATGATCATATCATGATCTATTTTTATTCGGCTCAATCTTTTTTTTCTAAAAAAGATTGAGCCGAGTTTAATTGCAATCAATTAGAAGAATAAAGAAGAATTACTGCATTTCATAACTGATTTTTTTCTCTTTTTATTTCGTTTCTTTTTTATTTATACCTTCTTTATCTTTAGTTTTATCTAGTTAATCAATAGTATCTACCGGCTCGAACTCGAATTTGATCGCCTTCCATACTTCACAAGCTGCGGCTAGTTCAGGACTCCATTTGCAAGCTGCTCGGATAATTTCATTACCTTCGCGAGCAAGATCGCGCCCTTCGTTACGAGCTTGTACACAGGCTTCTAAAGCCACTCGATTAGCTGCTGCACCAGGTGCATTTCCCCAAGGATGTCCTAAAGTTCCTCCACCAAATTGTAATACAGAATCGTCCCCAAAGATTTCGGTCAGAGCTGGCATATGCCAAACATGAATACCACCTGAAGCTACCGGTATAACACCTGGCATGGATACCCAGTCCTGAGTGAAAAAGATACCGCGAGCACGATCTTTTTCAATAAAATCATCGCGCAATAAATCAACAAAACCTAAAGTCATTTCGCGTTCCCCTTCTAACTTACCTACTACTGTACCGGAGTGGATATGATCTCCCCCAGACATACGCAATGCTTTAGCTAATACACGGAAATGCATACCATGATTTTTCTGTCTATCAATAACTGCATGCATTGCACGGTGAATGTGAAGAAGTAGGCCATTGTCGCGGCAATAATGAGCCAAAGTAGTATTTGCGGTGAATCCCCCAGTTAAGTAGTCATGCATTACAATAGGAACCCCTAATTCTCTTGCAAATACAGCTCTCTTAATCATTTCTTCACATGTACCCGCAGTCGCATTCAAGTAATGCCCCTTGATTTCACCGGTTTCGGCCTGTGATTTATAAATAGCTTCGGCACAAAAGACAAAACGGTCTCTCCAGCGCATAAATGGTTGTGAGTTTACGTTTTCATCATCTTTGGTAAAATCAAGTCCACCACGTAGACACTCATAACACGCTCTACCATAATTTTTTGCGGATAATCCCAATTTTGGTTTAATAGTACATCCCAATAAAGGACGACCGTACTTGTTCAACTTATCTCTTTCAACTTGGATACCATGAGGCGGGCCTTGGAAAGTTTTTGAATAAGTAGGGGGAATTCGTAGATCCTCCAAACGTAGAGCACGTAGGGCTTTGAAACCAAATACGTTACCTACAATGGAAGTAAACATGTTAGTAACGGAACCCTCTTCAAATAGGTCTAATGGATAAGCTACATAACAGATCCATTGGTTGTCTTCCCCAGCAACAGGCTCGATGTGATAGCATCGTCCTTTGTAACGATCAAGACTGGTAAGTCCATCAGTCCAAACAGTTGTCCATGTACCAGTAGAAGATTCGGCAGCTACTGCAGCCCCTGCTTCTTCGGGCGGAACCCCAGGCTGAGGACTTACTCGGAATGCTGCCAAGATATCAGTATCCTTAGTTTCATACTCTGGGGTGTAGTAAGTCAATTTATAATCTTTAACACCAGCTTGAAATCCAACACCTGCTTTAGTTTCTGTTTGTGGTGACATAAGTCCCTCCCTATAACTCTTGAATTAAGAATTCTCACAATAACAGGGTCTACTCGATGTTAATTAGGCGTAAATGAAACTTTAGCAAAAATCTCGTAAAACAAAAAGGATATTCAATTAATATAATATCAACTCATTAAAGAAAATTGAGGGCATGCTTAGGTTAATGAATATGTTTCATTCATATATAATGCGTACACCCTGTGTATGTTCTATCCTATAGGAATTCCAATATAGGAATTCGATAGGAATTGAGTTGTTGTTATGGTAAGTTAACACGGTTCGTTATTAAACCATGGATTTGATTTACCAAATCCATAATTATTGTATACTCTTTGATAGATATAGCGCAACCCAAATTAATTCCTAATCCTTATTTTACAAGTTCTTAATAGTTCTCTTTTCTTATTTTGAATGCAAATACCTAACTAAATACTAATAAAATTCTTTGTTGACAGCAATCTATGCTTCACAGTAGTATATATTTTGTATATCGAAGTCCTAGATAGGAAAGTAGAGTAGGCACAGATCCTCCACAAAAGGCAAAATGTATATGAAAAAAAAGATTGATTGAACTTTCCAATGGACTCATTCCATGAGTAAACGATTGAATGGGATTCGCTTGGGCAACGAAATCAAGTCCTGGTCCCCTTTTCTCTCTTATTGAATTAACTAATTCATTTCCTTTTTACTTTTGGATTTTTTTTGATTTGATTTGGCATTATTCAACAATAAAAAAAGAAAAATTTCGACAAATTCCTTTTTTTTAATTATGTGATAATTATGAGAACCAATCCTACTACTTCTCCTCCCGGGGTTTCCACAATTGAAGAAAAAAGTACAGGTCGTATCGATCAAATTATTGGACCCGTGCTGGATGTCACTTTTCCCCCAGGCAAGTTACCTTATATTTATAACGCTTTGGTAGTCCAGAGTAGAGACACTGCCGATAAGCAAATTAATGTGACTTGTGAGGTACAACAATTATTAGGAAATAATCGAGTTAGAGCTGTAGCTATGAGTGCTACGGACGGGTTGATGAGAGGAATGGAAGTGATTGACACGGGAGCTCCTCTCAGTGTTCCGGTCGGTGGAGCTACTCTCGGACGAATTTTCAACGTTCTTGGGGAGCCTGTTGACAATTTGGGTCCTGTAGATAGTAGTGCAACGTTCCCTATTCATAGATCTGCGCCTGCCTTTATCGAGTTAGATACGAAATTATCCATCTTTGAAACAGGTATTAAGGTCGTCGATCTTTTAGCTCCTTATCGACGTGGAGGAAAAATAGGACTATTTGGGGGGGCTGGAGTAGGTAAAACAGTACTGATCATGGAATTAATCAATAACATTGCTAAAGCTCATGGGGGCGTATCCGTATTCGGTGGAGTAGGGGAACGGACTCGTGAAGGAAATGATCTTTATATGGAAATGAAGGAATCCGGAGTAATTAATGAAAAAAATATTGAGGAATCAAAGGTAGCTCTAGTCTATGGCCAAATGAATGAACCACCGGGAGCTCGTATGAGAGTTGGTTTAACTGCCCTAACTATGGCGGAATATTTCCGAGATGTTAATAAGCAAGACGTGCTTTTATTTATCGATAATATCTTTCGTTTTGTTCAAGCAGGATCAGAGGTATCCGCTTTATTAGGGAGAATGCCCTCCGCAGTGGGTTATCAACCTACTCTTAGTACAGAAATGGGTTCTTTGCAAGAAAGAATTGCTTCTACTAAAAAGGGATCTATAACTTCGATTCAAGCAGTTTATGTACCTGCAGACGATTTGACCGACCCTGCCCCTGCCACAACATTTGCACATTTGGATGCTACTACCGTACTTTCCAGAGGATTAGCTTCCAAGGGTATTTATCCAGCAGTAGATCCTTTAGATTCAACCTCGACTATGTTACAGCCTCGGATCGTTGGCAACGAACATTATGAAACTGCGCAAAGAGTTAAGGAAACTTTACAACGTTACAAAGAACTTCAGGACATTATCGCAATTCTTGGCTTGGATGAATTATCGGAAGAGGATCGTTTAACTGTAGCAAGAGCAAGAAAAATTGAGCGTTTCTTATCACAACCGTTCTTTGTGGCAGAAGTTTTTACTGGTTCTCCAGGAAAGTATGTTGCTCTTGCGGAAACTATTAGGGGATTTCAACTAATCCTTTCCGGAGAATTAGACGGCCTACCTGAACAGGCTTTTTATTTGGTGGGTAACATCGATGAAGCTAGCACGAAAGCTATAACCTTAGAAGAGGAGAACAAATCGAAGAAATGAAATTAAATCTTTATGTACTGACTCCTAAGCGAATTATTTGGGATTGTGAAGTGAAAGAAATCATTTTATCCACTAATAGTGGCCAAATTGGCGTATTACCAAACCACGCCCCCATTAACACAGCAGTAGATATGGGTCCTTTGAGAATACGCCTCCTCAACGACCAATGGTTAACAGCGATTCTGTGGAGCGGTTTTGCGAGAATAGTTAATAATGAGATCATCATTTTAGGAAATGATGCGGAACTGGGTAGTGATATTGATCCGGAAGAAGCTCAAAAGGCACTTGAAATAGCCGAAGCTAACTTGAGTAAAGCTGAGGGTACGAAAGATTTGGTTGAAGCGAAGCTCGCTCTCAGACGAGCTAGGATACGAATCGAGGCTGTCAATTGGATTCCCCCATCCAATTGAAGACAATCCAGTGGTTTATAGTTGATACAAAGAAAAAGGGAAGAGGGGTAGAAAAAGTTATTAGATAGCGAAGCGAAGTAAGTCCAATGCTATCTAGTAATTTTTCTACCTACTTACCTACTATTGGATTTGAACCAATGACTCCCGCCGTATGAAAGCAATACTCTAACCACTGAGTTAAGTAGGCAATTTATCACCACAAAGGAAGACCCATTACTTCGATCGATTATATATTGAATCCCTTTTCTAAGCAATACCGCTCTGTTATTGGTCTGTTATATACTAAATACTAAACTAAATACTAAACAGATACAGATCAAAGGGGTATCCTCTGGCATTAGAAAATATTCATCTTGACAAGAAATTATCTATATGTTAAGATATCTCTGATAAGGGCTATAGCTCAGTTCGGTAGAGCAACTCGTTTACACGTGCGCCAATGCTTTTCAAAGGAGCTTATTATGCAATGAACATAATCGATCTTATTGCAAAATCAATGTCTTACTTCATAGATTCGAGAGAATAGGAGAACAGTAGCCTGACAAACAGTCGGTTCAGTCCGATTCAGGTGCCAATTCAGGTGCCTAATCAAATAGAACCCTTATGGATTTGCTAGTTGATAAGGTAAATATCCAGCCCACTAAATGCTAGGCGTAATGAGGATAAGGGCCTCCAAAAAACTTCTTTTCGTTCTATGAACTTTAAGGTGTATGAAGTCTCATAGTTAACTCTTGCAGTGGAACGATAGAGACTCCATTTCACTTAGGTTGATTTAATTTAGACCGGAGGCAGACCTAAGTCAAGGTAATCCTCCTTTGAAACACTTTGGTATTGCTCCTAGATAGATCATAATACAAAAAATCAATCAGAGCACAGGGAGCCATCTCATTATCTTTCCGTAAAGAAAAACTATGGTGGACTAACTGATCTTTAAATCAGTTTATGAAAGAGCCCAATGCAAAAAAATGCATGTTGGGTCTTTGAAACAGTTCAAATCATTTCGATAATAATCCGTTTGATCTGTTTTACCGAGAAGGTCTACGGTTCGAATCCGTATAGCCCTAATATGCCCTTTTTTAGATTTTAGGATCTCTATCCTATGTTTTCTTTAGTTTAGTATAGTTTTCATTTTCTCATTAGTATTTGTTTATAGACTGGATAGGCGCCTGCGACATAGAATAGAGATAAAAGCATTACCAAAGGCTCATTCATCGAAAATCAAAATCATACAGACAGGAAAAGAAAAACGAATTTCTATCAAATCAATAGAAGAAAGGATCCTTTCCCTGATTTGAATCCCGTCCTCCTTCAAATAGGATATCTCTAGACTTCCCTATAATAACTGCAATGATTTTATCCATTTTGCGAATTCCTACTTTGTTTTAAGTATATTTATTACTTTGTTTATAGATACATTATGTAAATTGATCAACTTTAAATAGAAAAAATAAAGTAAAGAGTAAATAAGAAAACAGAATATTCTGTCTCATAGTTCTGAAATAGAGTTCTTTATTTTTATTTTATAGTATTACTTCTCATTAATTATACTGCATAGATTAGTCCTACTATCTTAATTAGGTTCTAATTTAGTAGTATTCTCATTTTTATTTAATAGTCTCTTATTATTTTATTATTAAATATTAAATAAAGGATAGAGCTATTCTTTTTTCTAGAGATTCTAGAGAAAGCGAGACAAAGTGAAACGAGAAAGTTTTCTTTATATAAGAATTAGATCTACATACACCATATCTAAATAGAATGGAAATCCAAAAGAAAGGGAGTTGGGATTCCATTGGATGAATCTTTAAAGAAGATGCAGCACAGAGGAAACAAAGGCTAAACTTAAACTAAGCGCTTTTGTTTGAACAAAAAAGATTCTTGTTTCACCGAGGAAAAGAGAGAAGTTCTGGATAAATTGACAATGCTGAATTGAATTGACTAATTTAAGTTCCGCCTATTCCACATTAATGGGAGTACATTATGTTTCTGCTTCACGAATATGATATTTTTTGGACATTTCTAATAATAGCAAGCCTTATTCCTATTTTGGCATTTTCGATTTCAGGACTTTTAGCCCCGGTTAGTGAAGGACCAGAGAAGCTTTCTAGTTATGAATCGGGTATAGAACCCATGGGAGGGGCTTGGGTACAATTCCGAATACGCTATTATATGTTTGCGCTCGTTTTTGTTGTTTTTGATGTGGAAACCGTCTTTCTATACCCTTGGGCAATGAGTTTCGACGTATTGGGTGTATCCGTTTTTATCGAAGCTTTGATTTTCGTGCTTATCTTAGTTGTTGGTTTAGTTTATGCATGGCGAAAAGGAGCCTTGGAATGGTCTTAACTGAATATTTAGACAAAAAAAAAGAAGGAAAAGATTCTATTGAGACAGTTATGAATTTGATTGAGTTTCCCTTACTTGACCAAACAAGTTCCAATTCTGTTATTTCAACTACACCAAATGATCTTTCGAATTGGTCAAGACTCTCCAGTTTATGGCCCCTTCTATACGGTACCAGTTGTTGTTTCATTGAATTTGCTTCATTAATAGGCTCACGATTCGACTTTGATCGTTATGGATTGGTACCAAGATCAAGTCCTAGGCAAGCAGACCTAATTTTAACAGCCGGTACGGTAACAATGAAAATGGCTCCCTCTTTAGTGAGATTATACGAGCAAATGCCTGAACCAAAATACGTCATTGCTATGGGAGCCTGTACTATTACAGGGGGAATGTTCAGTACGGATTCCTATAGTACTGTTCGGGGAGTTGATAAGTTAATTCCTGTGGATGTCTACTTGCCGGGCTGCCCACCTAAACCGGAGGCAGTTATAGATGCCCTAACAAAACTTCGTAAGAAGATATCGCGAGAAATAGTTGAGGATCAAACTCTATCTCAAAATAAAAATAGATGTTTTACTACCAGTCACAAGCTTTATGTTAGGCGCAGTACTCATACAGGAACTTATGAGCAAGAATTGCTCTATCAATCACCATCTACATTAGATATATCTTCTGAAACTTTTTTCAAATCCAAAAGTTCAGTACCTTCCTACAAATTAGTGAATTAGGAGAGGGGCTCTTTTGTGTAGAAAAATAAAAAGCAGGGCAATCTTTCAAACTTGCATCCGAAATGTGAAATATTTATACAAAGAGGGAGAGATGAAGACAATGCAGCAGGGTTGGTTATCTAATTGGCTAGTCAAACATGAGGTGGTTCATAGATCTTTGGGCTTTGATCACCGAGGAATAGAGACTTTACAAATAAAAGCAGGGGATTGGGATTCCATTGCTGTCATTTTATATGTATATGGTTACAATTATTTACGCTCCCAATGTGCTTATGATGTAGCACCCGGTGGATCTTTAGCTAGCGTGTATCATCTTACGAGAATACAATATGGTATAGATAATCCAGAAGAAGTCTGCATAAAAGTCTTTGCCCAAAAGGATAATCCTAGAATTCCGTCTGTCTTCTGGATTTGGAGAAGTGCCGATTTTCAAGAACGCGAATCTTATGATATGGTGGGAATCTCTTATGATAATCATCCGCGCCTTAAACGTATCCTAATGCCTGAAAGTTGGATAGGCTGGCCCTTACGTAAGGATTATATAACCCCCAATTTTTATGAAATACAAGATGCTCATTGAATGATAAGAAATTCATGCTCACTTATACAACACAACTCCAGATTTTATTCAAGTCAAGGAATATTTTTAGGTTCTTTTCCTAGATGAAACGGAATACCTATTTATAATTAATTCCTAATTATACAAAAGCATTCCAGATAGACTGAGCAAAAAAAGGGTTTCATTTGGATTCCCCTATTTTGAAAATCGCATATTAATTTCCTTCATATGAACAGAAAAATAGGATGACTCAAAGAAGTTCTCTACCAGGAACTTTGTACCGCGCACATTACTTAGCACAACTAGGAAAATAAGATAAGATAAAGATAAGCAAGACTAAAAAAATATTCGTCGGAATAGCGGAATACAAAATTAAGAAACGCAAAAAAATAAAGGGGAATCTCACCCCCTTCTTTATCATAAAGAAAAGATATATTTTAAAACTTCTTTAAAAAGAAAAAGAAGTGCCTCTATATTTATATTATAGATTTATCCACTTAGATGAATAAATATTATTAATGAATATGTATCACAATCCATCTCGAGGTATTTGGATCAATACCTATTCGGTGGATCTTTTTTTTTTTTTTCTCTGCCAGGAACCAGATTTGAACTGGTGACACGAGGATTTTCAGTCCTCTGCTCTACCAACTGAGCTATCCTGACCTTTTCTTGTGCATCATCCTAGTAGAGTATTTGTATCTATGTCAATTAAAAGGACTAAAAATTAATTAAAGTATTTCAAATTTTAAATTTGAAAATGGGGGGGGTAGTCCTATGCATTGTGCATGGTTTACTTAAATAAAACTTAAAAATAGAGTGAATAACCAAGATTTCTTGCCGATACTCTAATAAAAAAGAAATCTATTCAATGAATAGGATAAGATCCATTGAGTTCTCTTCGCATTCCTTTGTGAAAGAGTAGAATGAGAAAGCTAATGAATCTTAAACCCATTGCATTGATAAAAAGAAAAAAAAGTGCATTGATAAAAAGAAAAAAAAAAAGAGGATAAATAATAATAATATAGTATAGTTAGGGAATAAAAGAGGATTTGGGGATAGAGGGACTTGAACCCTCACAACTTATAAAGTCGACGGATTTTCCTTTTACTAGAAATTTCATTGTTGTCAGTATTGACATGTAGAATGGGACTCTCTCTTTGTCCTCGTCCGATTAATCCACTTTTTAAAGATCTCGAAAACTTTGAATTTTAATTGAAGAATTTGATTATTCAATATTCGATTGGAGTGGATTCACAATAATGAAAAAAAAAAATTATGATATGAGTTTTTTATTTCATAATCATTATCATTTCTAATTTCATTTTTAAAAAAGATAAAGAACCTATATTATAATTAGAATATAATATGAGTTCTGTGATTAATCGTTTGCTATGTCAGTATCTATACGTGTTTATTAAATGTATAAGGTATAAAACCCCTCTTTCTCTAATTTAGAACTAGAAGGAATTCCACTAACAACACAACGTAATTAACTCGATTCGTTAGAACAGCTTCCATTGAGTCTCTGCACCTATCCTTTTCCTTTGTATTCTAGTTCGAGAACCCCTTGTTTTCTCAAAACACGGATTTGGCTCAGGATTGCCCTTTTTTAATTCCAGGGTTTCTCTGAATTTGGAAGTTACCACTTAGCAGGTTTCCATACCAAGGCTCAATACAATCAAGTCCGTAGCGTCTACCGATTTCGCCATATCCCCATTTCCCTCTTCTTTGAGACCAGGATTCCTTGTGTAATTTCATCCATCTCTTAGTTTTTTTTTTGAATCATTGAGTTCATCACTCAACGTAGTCTAGCAGTTCAGTTCGACTCTATTTGAGAGACCTCGCTTGCTTATTGCAATTCAGAATTGAATTGATTCTATCCTTGATGTATTTGCAATTCAATCCGAATCAATATATCCAAAAGTTTTTATCTCCCCCACCTCCCGTCTTACTTTTTTATAGTATTCAAAATTATACTATAACGCTTGATATTTATTCTTTTTTTCTAATCAGAATTAGCAATTTTATTTACTCTGACTCTATGTTCCCCTTAGTGAAATATTAATCCTCAAATTATTAACAAATAATAAAGTCTATAATGATCGAATGAAAATACCAATAAATTCTATAATTTTATTTTTTAATATCCTATAGTTAAGCATATCAAGCTAACTTTATCTTTAAGAAGTTTTAGTATTTTTTTATTTTTATAAGTATAACTTCAAATTTAGAACTAGTTAATAGCTAAGATTAATAACTAATATCTGAGATTTTACGGATTTCCTATACTATACCTATTTCTATTTGTTACACTATTTCCGTTATGTAAGCCCACTTAGCTCAGAGGTTAGAGCATCGCATTTGTAATGCGAGGGTCATCGGTTCAAATCCGATAGTCGGCTTTTTTTTCTCTATCGATGTTCTACGAACAAGAATCTCTTTTTTTCCGAATTAAATGGAGAATCCAGGATCTTTTATGTTTTTTTACCTTACAATTTTGCTAGATACAAAACAATAAAATAAATAATATATATACAAAAAAAAAAGATTTTGATGAAATTCCATTTTTTGGGGTACTTTAGTTGATTTTACTCTGTTTATCCTGTAGTTTAATTCAGTTTTAATTTCGATGTATTCTGTAATGTAAATACAATGAAATTAATTGTGTAAAATGAAATTTCAATAAAATAAAAAAAGGAGTCTTCATGTCCCGTTATCGAGGACCTCGTTTAAAAAAAATACGCCGTCTGGGAGCTTTACCAGGACTCACTAGAAAAACACCTAAATCCGGAAGTAATCTTAAAAAAAAATTCAATTCTGGGAAAAAGGAGCAATATCGTATTCGTCTTCAAGAAAAACAGAAATTGCGTTTTCATTATGGTCTGACAGAACGACAATTACTTAGATATGTACATATCGCTGGAAAAGCAAAAAGGTCAACAGGCCAGGTTTTACTACAATTACTTGAAATGCGTTTGGATAATATCCTTTTTCGATTGGGTATGGCTTCAACCATTCCTGGGGCCCGCCAATTAGTCAACCATAGACATATTTTAGTTAATGGTCGTATAGTCAATATACCAAGTTTTCGTTGCAAACCCCGAGATATTATTACTACGAAAGATAACCAAAGATCAAAAGGTCTGGTTCAAAATTATATTGCTTCATCGGACCCGGGGAAATTGCCAAAGCATTTGGCGATTGACACGTTGGAATATAAAGGACTAGTAAATAAAATCCTAGATAGGAAGTGGGTCGGTCTCAAAATAAATGAGTTGTTAGTTGTAGAATATTACTCTCGTCAGACTTGAACTTAACGAAAAAAGGAAAGGTTCATAGAATTTTCTTCCCCTTCCCCTTTCCCCGAACTAAATCGCCCTAAGACCATTACCATTAATTTGTATTTTCCCATCAACTAGCTAAAATTGATTAACCCTAGGATTAGGATCCTTTTTTCTTTTTTCCTCTATGTGTATTTTACATACCACAGTAATTTGCTATAGAGAATTTCTAATTTCTATTAAATCAAAATAAGATAATATAAGATATTATATTATTGCTGGAAAAAATTGTTATTTGATTTGATACATTGTGATCCTTAACGTTGATGAATTAAGAAAAACGGAAAGAGAGGGATTCGAACCCTCGGTAAACAAAAGTCTACATAGCAGTTCCAATGCTACGCCTTGAACCGCTCGGCCATCTCTCCTACATAACTTATTATGGAAAATAAACTGAGTGAATAGCGAGTTTTCTTATTCCTGCAGTACAGGTACAACCGCAACCACTCGGGGGTTCCATAGTTCTATTGGAAAAATTCCTTTTGATCTAAGTGGAAGGATACAGGATTTTTTACTAGAAATTGCGCTCGCTATAAAATAAAAGTTTTAATTTGGGTTTTCCCGCAACTAAAGAAAAAGAAAATGGAAGAATTCTTCTTATTGCATAATAAAATAAAGAAACCTTAGAATTCCGTTTGCATAAGATACGCTACACCATACTATCGAAATCAAAAATAGGGTATGAGACAATTAATAACTTTGAAAACACGAAATAGTTGATAACATAAGTTGTTGTTCAGAAATAGGAAAGTGGAATGAAATCCAGTCTTAGTCAAATATTTCATATCTCTTCGTGTCCAAGCAGAAGGAAAAGGATACAATTTGAGCTGAGCGGAAAATCCATATCTCTCTTATCCATTTAAAGCATATGGATTTAGAGTAGAGCATATGGATCAATCTATTTATAATTATAAGAATCGAATGTGTTTGTTTTTATGTTATTTTGTGAAGGAATGAAAACAATTCTATATAGAATGGGTTGGGAATTATGCCTCTCCTCAATTGTAGCCAATATTTTTATTGCGAATAATTCCGACAACCTCAGGAGAAAAAAAGGCATTTACTTATTATAGAGATGGTGCGATTTGACTCTTTTTTTTGCTTTTTTTTAGCCTACCTATACCTCAGTCTTACGAAAAGAGAGGGGGGTTGGCATAGAGAGAACCAAATTTGTAAAGCAAACAAACCCACGCTTCGGGAAGGTGAGGCGAACTAACAATTCCTTCCGTCCGTGTATCCTCGATTGATGCGGCTTCAGATACTTCAATTGTAGATTTGAGTATTGAGCGAAAGGTTACACCTACAGGATATGGTATGGTATGGATTACAGGCCAATCCTACTCTATTAGTATCCGTAGGCAGCATAGGGGAGAAAAGCACTACACCTAGAAATAGAATCAACAAGAGAAAAACTTTGTTAGAAATTACCCCTTTCCTGATCGGTATCAGGGCTGGGAAGAATGTTGGGATAACAAACAACCATCAGGTTTGTACTTTGGATACCCCTATAACCATCAAAGATCGTTGAAGTAGCTAATTCCTCTAAATAGGAGGCGTTGAGAACAAAGAAATTATTGGAGCTATCGTTTTCCTCTAGCATAATAGAATTCATTGGTGTTAAGAAAAACCTCTTGTGGGAAGGTTGGCTAGAGATTTCTTGGAAAAATAACCAGCCCCTTTCGGTTCATAATGAGACGGGACTAATTCTATTTTGATTCTATAGATTATTTCGCTTAGTACTATTATGTACAGAAGGGAGGAGCCGTATGAGATGAAAACCTCATGTACGGTTTTGGAACGGAGATTTTTTGAATAGAATGAACGACCGTAACGGATGTTGGCTCAATCCGAAGGAAATTATGCGGAAGCTTTGCAAAATTATTATGAAGCTACGCGACTAGAAATCGATCCTATGATCGAAGTTATATACTCTATAACATAGGCCTTATACACACAAGCAATGGAGAGCATACAAAGGCTTTGGAATATTATTTCCGGGCACTAGAACGAAACCCCTTCTTACCGCAAGCTTTTAATAATATGGCCGTGATCTGTCATTACGTGCGACTATCTCCACTATAGGAAAGAAAAAAAAAAAGAGAGGATCAAATTTTCTAGTAAATACTAGAAAAAAAAGGGCTTTCTACATAGGGATCGTAAAAACACGATTTTTCCCTATCAGCTGTAGGAAGGAAGGACACTTCACGAGAATCAAAAAACGAAGAAAGTTGGCCCTATACTACTACTCTATGGATAAGTTTCTCAAATTGATAGAGAAAGCACCGTAAAGATCAATTAGTGAGCGACTGGGTCGATACAACTAAAAAAAACTGCTTACTTATCCCATGATATGGGGCAAAATTTAGGAATCCGCTTATGTAATAGAGCCGATCCACTAAGGGATTAAGCAGCGGTGTAGTATCAGATCCCAAAGATAGTAAGTTCTTTTTTCTTCTTATGGAAAAAAGTCTTTTTCAAGGATCTATAGAGATTTCATATATGAAAACCGGGATAGTTACCTCTCAGAAAATTTGAACGAAGGCTCTATATCTATCTATGCTTCATTCTTCTGAAGGTGGAAAAAAGATCAAACTGATTATTGATAAAAATTAGGGTTGAAACTTAGGTAATTATTTCTTCTGCTTAACCCAAGAACAAATTGGATCGATTTTTGATAATCGAATTCAGTTAAGATAGGGGAAATTCAGATAGCAATTTCTGAGCCGTATGAGGTAGGAAACTCTCAAGTACGGTTCTAAGGAAGAACTTCCTATTCCGACCGAGGAGAACAGGCCATTCTACAGGGTGATTCGGAAATTTGCGGAAGCTTGGTTTGATCAAGCTGCTGAATATTGGAAACAAGCTATAGCGCTTACTCCGGGAAATTATATTGAAGCACAGAACTGGTTGAAGATTACGAAGCGCTTTGAATTTGAATAAGACCATGCTCCTTCTTTTTCATAAAATGGGTGGTTTGGTTGTTGATCCATTAATCAAATAAATTAGGTAGTAGATCGAATCAAGATTTTCATTATATCCCATTTCTTATACCTTCTATTTATATGATATTTCATAAGAATAAACCATAGGGATAGGGTCTAGAAATAGAAGTAATAAGTGAATAAAAAGAGGGGGCAATCTAAATATTGCTAATATATTAGGACCATCTTATTAATAATTCTAATGAGTTATCTTGGAATTTAGAATCAAATAAAAAACCCTATATTATGCTCAAGGAAAGTAGATATAGATAGGAGCTTATGCCCTCAAAAAAAATACACTAGTTTCTTAATTTAAAAATAAAAAGATTTTTTTCTTACGTCGAGAAATATTTGTTTTTCAAGATAAACAATGTCCGTTAGGCACCTAATCTTTATGTCATAATAGACCCGAACACTTGCCTCGGATTGACTTCAATATATAATTGCTCCAGTGAATAACTAAAAAAAAAATAGAAGGATGGTAGATAGTAAAGAAAAGAACTAATCACAATATCTATCTTTCAAAATCTATCTTTCAAAATCTATCTTTCAAAATATATATCTTTCAAAGATTCACTAAAAAGACAGTTGCGGGTCTCTTTGTATGTCTTGTCCGAAAGAGGAGGACTTAATGATTATTCGTTCGCCGGAACCAGAAGTAAAAATTGTTGTGGATAGGGATCCTGTAAAAACATCTTTTGAGGAATGGCCAGACCCGGCCATTTCTCAAGAACACTAGCTAAGGGCCCTGATACTACCACTTGGATCTGGAACCTACATGCTGATGCTCACGATTTCGATAGTCATACTGGTGATTTGGAGGAGATTTCTCGAAAGTCTTTAGTGCTCATTTCGGCAACTTTCCATTATCTTTCTTTGGTTGAGTGGCATGTACTTTCATGGCGCCCGTTTTTCCAATTATGAAGCATGGCTAAGTGATCCTACTCACATTGGACCCAGTGCTCAGGTAGTTTGGCCTATAGTAGGGCAAGAAATATTGAATGGTGATGTAGGCGGGGGTTTCCGAGGAATCCAAATAACCTCTGGTTTTTTTCAGCTTTGGCGAGCATCTGGAATAACTAGTGAATTACAACTCTATTGTACTGCAATTGGTGCATTGATTTTTGCAGCGTTAATGCTTTTTGCTGGTTGGTTCCATTATCACAAAAGCCGCTCCCAAATTGGCCTGGTTCCAAGATGTAGAATCCATGTTGAATCACCACTTAGCGGGATTATTAGGACTTGGGTCTCTTTCTTGGGCGGGGCACCAAATTCATGTATCTTTACCAATTAACCAATTTCTTGACGCTGGGGTGGATCCTAAAGAGATACCACTTCCTCATGAATTATCTTGAATCGGGACCTTTTGGCTCACTTTATCCTAGTTTTGCCGAAGGAGCAACCCCTTTTTTCACTTTAAATTGGTCCAAATACGCAGAATTTCTGACTTTTCGCGGAGGACTAGATCCAGTAACCGGTGGTCTCTGGCTGACGATATTGCGCACCATCATTTAGCTATTGCTATTCTTTTCCTAATCGCAGGCTCATATGTATAGGACCAATTGGGGGTATTGGCCATGGACTTAAAGATATTTTGGAGGCTCACAAGGGCCCATTTACAGGACAAGGCCATAAGGGTCTTTATGAAATCTTAACAACGTCATGGCATGCTCAATTATCTCTTAACCTAGCTATGCTAGGCTCTACAACCATTGTTGTAGCTCATCATATGTATTCTATGCCTCCTATCCATACCTAGCTACTGACTATGGTACACAACTTTCCTTGTTCACACACCACATGTGGATTGGCGGATTTCTAATAGTCGGTGCTGCTGCACATGCAGCAATTTTTTATGTAAGAGACTATGATCCAACTACTCGATACAACGATCTATTAGATCGCGTCCTTAGACACCGCGATGCAATCATATCCCACCTTAACTGGGTATGTATATTTCTAGGTTTTCACAGTTTGGCTTGTACATTCATAATGATACCATGAGTGCTTTAGGCCGTCCACAAGATATGTTTTCGGATACTGCCATACAATTACAACCTATCTTTGCTCAATGGTACAAAATATCCATGCTACTGCGCCTGGCGTAACAGCTCCTGGTGCAACAACAAGTACTAGCTTAACGTGGGGAGGCGGCGAGTTAGTAGCAGTAGGTGGCAAAGTGGCTTTGTTACCTATTCCATTAGGAACCGCAGATTTTTTAGTCCATCACATTCATTGCATTTACCATACATGTGACTGTATTAATACTTTTGAAAGGTGTTTTATTTGCTCGGAGTTCCCGTTTGATACCCGATAAAGCAAATCTAGGTTTTCGCTTTCCTTGCGATGGGCCTGGCCGAGGGGAACATGTCAAGTATCCGCCTGGGATCATGTTTTCTTAGGTTTATTCTGGATGTACAATGCAATTTCGGTAGTCATTTTCCATTTCAGTTGGAAAATGCAGTCGGATGTTTGGGGTACTATAAGTGATCAAGGGGTGGTAACTCATATTACAGGGGGAAACTTTGCACAGAGTTCCATTACGATTAATGGGTGCTTCGAGATTTCTTGTGGGCTTCAGGCATCGCAAGTCATTCAGTCTTATGGTTCTTCATTATCTGCATATGGTCTTTTTTCTTAGGTGCTCATTTTGTCTGGGCCTTCAGTTAATGTTTTTATTCAGCGGCCGTGGTTATTGGCAAGAACTCATTGAATCTATCGTTTGGGCTCATAACAAATTAAAAGTTGCTCCTGCTACTCAGCCTAGAGCCTTGAGCATTATACAAGGACGCGCTGTAGGAGTAACCCATTACCTTCTGGGTGGAATTGCCACGACATGGGCATTCTTCTTAGCGAGAATTATTGCAGTAGGATAGTGGCTAGGAGGATTTGAAAGGCATTATGGAATTAAGATTTCCAGGTTTAGCCAAGGCTTAGCTCAGGACCCCACTACTCGTCGTATTTGGTTTGGTATTGCTACCGCACATGATTTCGAAAGTCATGATGATATTACTGAAGAACGTCTTTATCAGAACATTTTTGCTTCTCACTTTGGGCAATTAGCAATAATCTTTCTATGGACGTCCGGAAATCTGTTTCATGTAGCTTGGCAAGGAAATTTTGAATCATGGATACAGGATCCTTTACACGTAAGACCTATTGCTCATGCGATTTGGGATCCTCATTTTGGTCAACCCGCTGTGGAAGCCTTTACTCGAGGAGGTGCTGCTGGTCCAGTGAATATTGCTTATTCTGGAGTTTATCAGTGGTGGTATACAATAGGATTACGCACCAATGGAGGATCTTTATACTGGAGCTCTTTTTCTATTATTTCTTTCTACGCTGTCCTTAATAGCGTGTTGGTTACATCTACAACCCAAATGGAAACCAAGCCTTTCGTGGTTCAAAAACGCGGAATCTCGTCTCAATCATCATTTGTCAGGACTTTTCGGGGTAAGTTCTTTGGCTTGGACAGGACATTTAGTTCATGTTGCTATTCCCGCATCCAGGGGGGAGTACGTTCGATGGAATAATTTCTTAGATGTATTACCCTATCCCCAGGGTTGGGACCCCTTTTGACGGGTCAATGGAATCTTTATGCCCAAAACCCTGATTCGAGTAATCATTTATTTGGTACCGCTCAAGGAGCGGGAACTGCCATTCTAACTCTTCTTGGGGGATTCCATCCACAAACACAAAGTTTGTGGCTGACCGATATGGCTCACCATCATTTAGCTATTGCATTTATTTTTCTCATTGCCGGTCACATGTATCGAACTAACTTCGGAATTGGGCACAGTATTAAAGATCTTTTAGAAGCGCATACTCCTCCGGGGGGTCGATTAGGGCGTGGGCATAAGGGCCTTTATGACACAATCAACAATTCGATTCATTTTCAGTTAGGTCTTGCTCTAGCTTCTTTAGGGGTTATTACTCCTTAGTAGCTCAACATATGTACTCTTTACCTCCTTATGCATTCATAGCACAAGACTTTACTACTCAAGCTGCTTATATACTCATCACCAATATATTGCAGGGTTCATCATGACAGGGGCTTTTGCTCATGGAGCTATTTTTTTCATTAGGGATTACAATCCGGAACAGAATGAGGATAATGTATTGGCAAGAATGTTAGACCATAAAGAAGCTATCATATCTCATTTAAGTTGGGCTAGCCTCTTTCTAGGATTCCATACCTTGGGCCTTTATGTTCATAACGACGTCATGCTTGCTTTTGGTACTCCAGAAAAGCAAATCTTGATCGAACCTATATTTGCCCAATGGATACAATCTGCTCATGGCAAGACGACATATGGGTTCGATATACTCTTATCTTCAACGAATGGCCCCGCTTTCAATGCGGGTCGAAGCCTATGGTTGCCCGGATGGTTGAATGCTGTTAATGAGAATAGTAATTCGCTTTTCTTAACAATAGGACCTGGGGATTTCTTGGTTCATCATGCTATTGCTCTAGGTTTGCATACAACTACATTGATTTTAGTAAAGGGCGCTTTAGATGCACGCGGTTCCAAATTAATGCCAGATAAAAAGGATTTTGGATATAGTTTTCCTTGTGACGGCCCAGGGCGCGGCGGTACTTGTGATATTTCTGCTTGGGACGCATTTTATTTGGCAGTTTTCTGGATGTTAAATACCATTGGGTGGGTTACTTTTTATTGGCATTGGAAACATATCACATTATGGCAGGGCAACGTTTCACAATTTAATGAATCCTCCACTTATTTGATGGGATGGTTAAGAGATTACCTATGGTTAAACTCTTCACAACTTATCAATGGATATAATCCTTTTGGGATGAATAGTTTATCGGTATGGGCGTGGATGTTCTTATTTGGACATCTTGTTTGGGCTACTGGATTTATGTTCTTAATTTCCTGGCGGGGGTATTGGCAAGGAATTAATTGAGACTTTAGCATGGGCTCATGAACGCACACCTTTTAGCTAATTTAATTCGCTGGAGAGATAAGCCCGTGGCTCTTTCCATTGTGCAAGCAAGATTGGTTGGATTAGCTCACTTTTCCGTGGGTTATATATTCACTTATGCAGCTTTCTTGATTGCCTCAACATCAGGCAAGTTTGGTTAATTTAGTTTGTTTTTTTGTACTGTATCAGCACCTAGTTCATTACTCTTGATAGAGAGGGAGGATCTGCCTTTTTAGATTTCTTTTTCTATTTATTTTTCCATCTAGGATTAGAACCGTATACTTGGTAATAATAGCAACGACACATTATGGCAAAAAAAAAGTTTGATTCAGAGGGAGAAGAAGCGGCAGAAATTAGAACAGAAATATCATTTGATTCGTCAATCTTTAAAAAAAAAAGATAAGAAGCAAAGTTTCTCCCTTGAGTTTGAGTGAAAAAACGAAAATGCGAGAAAAATTGCAATCCCTACCGCGTAATAGTGCACCTACACGCCTTCATCGACGTTGTTTTTTGACCGGAAGACCTAGAGCTAACTATCGACATTTTGGGCTATCCGGACACGTACTTCGAGAAATGGTTTATGAATGTTTGTTACCGGGTGCAACAAGATCCAGTTGGTAAGGATAAAATACCCTTTCGTATTTGTATGGATTTCTGGAATTGATAATCATAGAGGAGCCCTCTTTACCATTCTGTATAAATGGACTATTCTATTTGTATAGATATTGGTAGAGGGGCGTATCCAACCCTCTTTTATCCACTAGTTACCCCTCTTTAGTTTAAGAGTATAGAGCAGTTTGGTAGCTCATAAGGCTCATAACCTTGGGGTTGCGGGTTCGATTCCCACTACCGCCTCCATACTCCTTCTTTATGATATATGCATGATATAATATATACATCATGCATTTGTATCTGGATTTTTGATTTCCTAAAAGAGTTTTGGTCTAACAGTTTTTTCTCGGAAGAAGCAAAAAAATAAAAGAAAGAATAAAATATGAAAGAAAAGCGTCCATTGTCTAATGGATAGGACAGAGGTCTTCTAAACCTTTGGTATAGGTTCAAATCCTATTGGACGCAATCTTATTTCTATCTATTCTTTAAATAACTATACTAAACTAAAAACAAAGAAAACTTTTTTGCATGATTCAAATGAAAAAGCTTTCTCAACGATTCCTATTCTACTAACAAGAGTAGACATGCAAAATTTATTTGTTACTGAAGAGAAAACCGTTCCAGCTGTTCCTGAATAGCTTCCTTCAAAAGGATTTCCGCTTGCTCGGTGAATGTCTTGCTAGAAGATATAATTTCTTGGAATTGAGGTTTAGTATCTTTTAGATGTTTACGTAACTCATCCAGAAATTTATTTACCTGTTCAATTTCTAACGAATCAAGATATCCTCTTGTTCCGGTATAAATAGTAGCTATCTGCTCTTCCACTGGGAGAGGATTTGCCTGGGATTGTTTAAGCAATTCCCTTAATCGTCGACCCTTGCCAATTGATTCTGACTTGTTTTATCGAGAGCAGAGGCGAATTGTGCAAAGGCTTGTAACTCTGCGAATTGCGCTAGTTCCAATTTTGATTTGCCAGCTACTTGTTCATGGCTTTAATTTGAGCCGCGGATCCTACTCTGGAAACAGAAATACCCACATTAATAGCGGGTCGAATTCCGGCATTGAATAGATCCGCAGATAAGAATATTTGTCCATCTGTAATGGAGATTACATTAGTAGGAATATAGGCGGAACGTCTCCAGATTGAGTCTCAACTATTGGTAAAGCGGTCATACTTCCTTCGCCTAAAAGAGAATTTAATTTAGCGGCTCTTTCTAAAAGGCGTGAATGCAAATAAAAAAACATCCCCTGGATAAGCCTCACGTCCGGAGGTCTTCTTAATAGAAGGGACATTTGGCGATAAGCTTGTGCCTGTTTGGAGAGATCATCATAAATTATTAAAGTATGCCGTTCGCGGTACATAAAATACTCAGCCAGGGCTGCTCCCGTATAAGGAGCGAGGTATTGTAATGTAGCAGGTGAATCCGCCATTTCAGCTACTACAATAGTGTATTCCATGGCCCCCTCCTCATGGAAAGTAGTTACTACTTGAGCTACGGAGGATGCTCTTTGACCGATAGCTACATAAACACATATTACACCTTGCCCTTTTTGATTGAGAATTGTATCTGTGGCTACTGCTGTTTTGCCAGTCTGTCTGTCCCCAATAATTAACTCTCGCTGACCGCGCCCTATAGGGATCATCGAATCGATAGCAATAAGCCCTGTTTGAAGAGGTTCGTATACGGAACGCCTGGAAATTATACTTGGAGCAGGAGATTCAATTAAGCGAGATTCGGAAGCTATAATTTCGCCTTTCCATCAATAGGTTTAGCCAGAGCATTTACAACACGACCCAAGTAAGCCTCACTCACGGGTATCTGAGCAATTCTTCCTGTTGCTTTTACAAAACTTCCCTCTTGTATCATCAACCCATCGCCCATTAATACAATCCCAACATTTTTGGATTCCAAATTCAGAGCAATACCCCTAGTACCTTCTGCAAATTCGACTAATTCACCTGACATTATTTCACCAAGACCTATAATACGAGCAATCCCATCCCCCACTTGAACTACGCGACCTATATTCTCAATCCCTACTTTCCTATTATATTGTTCAATACGTTCGCGGAGAATTTTATGAATTTCGTCGACTCGAAGGGTTGCCATTAGTGTTTCTTGACTCTTTTTTCGGAAGCAAGGGGAAAAATAATGCCTAAATTCTAAACGAAAGTAGAAGTTCAAGGCCTAATTAATTTAATTATTTCTTCCATTCCAGGGACCCGAGATGCCAATATTAGCACGAATCGTACGGAAATGTAACTCGGTATTCAAACAACTATTCAGAGTTCCTAGAGCTCCTTGTACGGCCTGTTGGAAAACCCGCTGTCGGACCTGATTCATTGCCCTTTGTTTTTCAAAATAAAGGGTTTCGTTTTTAGACTTTTCCAATTGTTCCAAACTAATAGAAGTAGCATTAATCAAATTTGCTTTTTCTCGTTCTATCTCAGAGTATCCATTCATTCGATACTCATCCGCTTCTAGTTCGACTTTCTGTAATCGAATCCGAGCTTTTTCGAGTTGCTCAATGGTCCCTCTACGCAATTCTTCTGAATTTCGAATAGTACTCAAGATCCTCTGTTTTCGATTATCTAATAAATCTTTTAATGAAAGTAGATTATTTTGTAAGTTTACAACTTTTATGATCTCTTCCCGAACCAAACATGAATCTTTCGATTCATTTGGCTCTCACGCTCCTTTTTTTTTTTCTATAGCTATTTCCATATCTTTTTTTTAAGTAATGAGCCTATCCTCTATCTTCTTTTTTATGTTTATATTTCAATATACCGAAACCTATATAAGACTAGATAAATATTAAGAGGACTCTTCCGCCTAGATAAAAATATATCATGGTCAGCAAAGTTGTTTCTTTATTTTTATTTGCCTCTAGTTAATAATTTCAATTTCATTAAGAAAAACTAACTAAATAAATGGAAAATGAAAATTAATAGAATTCTTTTTTATTTTTTTTTTCTTCAAATCCAAAAAATTTCTCTTTTTTATACATAGGTCGTCGATTCGGCATTGGTTAAAAAAGGGCAGGGTGCCCCTTTTTTTTCTAGTAAATAGTTCAAACCATTTTATCGATATGAGTGTTCTATATCAGATAAATTTACATTAGCTATTTCCGTTTAAATTGGTACTAATACTAATATAGTTGTAGAAAGAGTACCTCTTTTTGCCTGGACTTCAAGCAGTTTAGCTTTAACCGTGTTAATGGTCTCACATTCTTGGTTTATAGAGAATCAAAGTTGATTTACCAATGAGTCGCGAAATGCTATGGTTCTTCCATATGATTTCTGAATTTATTCAGAAGTAATTCGTCGAGATCGTGCACCCTTTTCTATTTATCCGAAAAATACTAAAAAATATTATAAAGTGCAGCCGGATAGATCCAATCTATTCTTGAAATAGACAACTCGCACACACTCCCTTTCCAAAAAAAAATCAAAACACCAACCACTACAGTTAGATTTATTAGATTTGTTGCTAAAATATCGGTATTAAGCCCGAAACTGCCAGCGGATGGCCAGTGAGCTAAAAAAAACGAAAGAATGGGTTACATTTTTCATATGCTCTCTCTTATAGATAGGACGAACAAAGAACAAAGTTTTTCGATCACTTACTTCGCTCGCCCTTTTTTGATCGGTTTTTTTAATGCAAATAGATTCAATCTAGTAATTTCTTTTAGATTAAGTCTTACGTCTTGTTTGACCGGTGAAAGACTTCCTTTGTTGAAATGTTCTGTTCCCAAAATTCCTAAAATAAAAGGAAAAACTTTCCACTTTCCTAAACTAAGGACGGGAAATAAGAAGGTGAGCATATCTTCTAAATTAATAATACTCAACTCAGCCCTTCCTAGAATGGGGTATTATCTGTCCCGATAAATAGATAATTCCAGGAGTAATAAATAGGAGTAAATTAAATAAAGTATTGATATAATTGGAATTGTGGAAGCAAATACCAATTTACTAAAAAAAGAAAAAAGTATCTAATCGAAATCGAAAGAATTTTTTTTTTAAGATTAAACAAAAGGGTTCGCAATAAAAGCGCTAGTGCCACAACTAGTCCATAAATTGTTAAAGCTTCCATAAAAGCTAGACTAAGCAATAAAGTACCTCGTATTTTACCTTCTGCTTCTGGCTGTCTCGCAATACCTTCTACAGCTTGTCCTGCAGCAGTACCTTGACCAACTCCAGGGTCCAATAGAAGCAAGCCCTACGGCCAATCCAGCAGCAATAACAGAAGCAGCAGCAATTAGTGGATTCATGGTGAGTAGTTCCTCGTGTCAAAAAAAAGAAATGGTTAAGGATACAATCAACCAATAAATTCTTACTTCTAAGCTCTATTGGGGAGAAGTAAAGTAACTAAAAAGTACAAATTGAAATCAAATTGAAATGATAATGTGAATTGTCCGAACTACATAGAAGGGAATTCCATATCCATATATCGGATTAGATAATGAATCTAACCTAGGAATATATAATATAATATCCTATATATATACATTTGTTTCTTCTATTTTGTTTGCATATTTTTCTCATTTTCTATTGAATCGGATTCTAAAATCATTGCTTAAAGTGGAAACCTGCATAAAAGAGGACTCCACTTATAGACATTAAGGATATTATAGTATAGATCTAGCCTGACTCCACCCTCCTTAATGCATATATACTTTGAAAATTCCATAATATAGTCTATTCTATTCTCTCTCCTACAACTCTAGGCTATATATTCATACGCATTTCTAACTATTTTTTTGCAACCAAGCAGATTATCTGGAACCATGCATGAATTGAGCTAAGCTGCAAAAAAAAAAATACTATTTCCAAAAGAGTCAATTCAATGATGACCCTCCATGGATTCACCTATATAGGCTGCGGCTAATGTTGCAAAAAATAAGAGCTTGAATACCGCTTGTACTGCGGCTAATGTTGCAAAAATAAGAGCTTGAATACCGCTTGTAAATAATCCAAGAAACATGACCGGTATAGGGATTACTAAGGGGACTAAAGAAACAAGAACAACAACGACTAATTCATCCGCCAATATATTCCCGAAAAGTCGAAAGCTAAGCGATAATGGTTTTGTGAAATCTTCTAGGATGTTAATTGGTAAAAGGATTGGAGTTGGTTTAATATATTTCTCGAAATAGCTCAATCCTTTTTTGCTAAGACCAGCATAAAAATATGCCGCTGACGTGAGTAAAGCTAAAGCAACAGTAGTATTTATATCATTCGTGGGCGCTGCTAATTCCCCATGGGGTAACTCTATAATTTTCCAAGGTAAAAGAGCACCCGACCAATTCGAAACAAAAATAAAAAGGAACATAGTTCCAATAAAGGGAACCCAGGGACCATATTCTTCTCCAATCTGAGTTTTGCTCAAGTCTCGAATAAACTCAAGGACATATTCAAAAAAATTCTGACCGTCGGTCGGGATGGTTTGTGGATTCCGAACAGCTATGACAACTGAACCTAGCAAGATAGTAATTACGACCCAAGAAGTGATGAGTACTTGGGCATGAATTTGGAAACCTCCTATTTGCCAATAGAAGTGTTGGCCTACTTCTACACCCGATATATCGTATAACCCCTTGAGTGTTTTAATGGAACAAGGTATAATATTCATATTGTCCTCTGATAAAAATTGAACTTCAAAAAAGGAATTCTTTTGATTCAACCATCTCTTTCTCAACTCAGCAACTTGAAGTATTAATCTTATATTTAGGATACCAAGAAAGCACATCAGATCATAATATATATCAATACCCTCTAATATATATCAATATTCCCCTTCTTTTTTCTATGCAAAAAAAATTCTATGCAAAAAAAAAGATATAGTAAAGTAAGTGATTCCATAAATTTACGCAGTTGCCCAAGAATTCACTATATATTCTTAATCAACGATTTCTTATATAGAGAGAACGGCCCTCACAAATTGAAAATACTAATTTGTTAAGAATCAATCGAATTGAAGTCATAGTGTCATCGTTGGCTGGAATCGATATATTCGCGAGATCCGGGTCACAATTTGTATCGACTAAAGAAATAGTAGGAATCCCCAAAATGGCACATTCCCGAAGAGCTATATACTCTTTTTGCTGATCAAGGACGATCACAATGTCTGGCAATCTCGTCATATATTTGATCCCGCCGAGATACCTTTGCAAAGTAGATAATTTTCTCTTCAAGATTGCCACATCTCTTTTTGGGAGATGGTGGAATTTTCCCATTTTTTCTTCTGCTCTTAAGTCTCTAAATTGAGAAAGTCTAGTTTTCGTAATCGACCAATTCGTTAACATACCACTGAACCACTTTTTATTAACATAATGACAACGAGCCCTTATTGCAGCTGATGCTACTAAATCTGTTGCTCTTTTTTTGGTACCAACAATTAAGAAACTTTTTCCCTGACTTGCTGCATCAAAAACTAAATCACAAGCTTCTGATAAAAAACGAGCCGTTCTAGCGAGATTTATAATATGAGTACCTTTACGCTTTGCCGAAATGTAAGGGGCCATTTTAGGATTCCATTTCTTAATACCATGACCAAAATGAACTCCTGCTTCTATCATCTCTTTCAAATTAATGTTCCAATATCTTCTTGTCATTTTTTCCACACTTCCTTTTTTTTAATCCTACCATTCCATTACGGAATTTAGTTCTTTTTGAAGATTAAGAAAGATCCGAAATAGCTTGAAATAAATAATAATTGTTCCGAGAGAACCTTGTACTAAGATAAGAGTTGGCCATTGATACATGGTATAAACATAACCACCTTAATGAATTAACTGACTTGTTTTACTTATTAAAATAAAAATCTTAAAAATCTAAAATTTGACCTGTTAGTGTTCTAAGTTCAAAAGTCTAGTAAAGTAAAAAATATTTTTATGGGGGTTCTTATGTCTCATAAAAATTGTTTGTTACGTCAGAATCTGAAGAAACTAATTCTGTATGGAGAAACAAAAAATCTCTCATTTCCGACGCGAATAGATTTTTTTTTTTTATTTCGAAATAAAGGTTCTTGTCTTGTGGGGAACGATGCACAAATTTTTGGAATCCGGTACCAACAGGTATAATCCCCCCCAGAACTACGTTTTCTTTCAAGCCTTTCAACCAATCAATGCGACCTCGTAGGGCAGCTTTTGCTAAAACTCGAGCAGTTTCTTGAAAACTTGCTTCAGATATGAAACTTTGGGTATTCAGGGAAGCCCTTGTTATTCCCAATAAGATTGCCCGATAATAGATCGATTCATCCAAAGCTCGTCCTGCTCGTTCCGCTCGCAATAGTCCGATTAATTCCCCAGGCGAAAAAACATTAGACATTCCATCTTCGGAAACCCGCACTTTTGATGTTACTTGGCGTATAATAATCTCTATATGTCTATTA
>NW_028259461.1:9916353-9931353 GCF_056163025.1 Triticum urartu | reverse complement strand
TCATTATTGGCCCACCATTGATTAGAAGATTTAGCTTGTATGAATCGCTATTGGTTTGATACGAATAATGACAATCGTTTCAGTATGTTAAGGATACAGATGTATCCACAATTCATTTAGAGTTACTTAATAGTCTATTTCTTATACCATATCTCTATCCCGTGAAATTCTCGAGCCAAAAGATGGATGCATATGCTGTGTTTCATTTTGCTAAATGATATCAATTAAATGGTGTATCAATTCCATAAATTGCATATAGCAATAAATAAATCAGCAAAATTCTTTCTAATATTTTAGATAGAAGAAACATTTCTTCTATCTAAAATATTAGAAAGAATGTACCCTTCTATCCAAATCCAATTTGCATCGATAAAATAAATCCAAATTCCAGTAGTAGATGAATAATTGCAAATTTGTGTGTGTACGAGATTAGAATAACTTCAAAATAACTGACATAATTTTGTATTTTTCCTGATCAGAAAAATACATGAAAAAGAAAGGAGGTAGAAAAATTTTTGGATTTATGGTTAAAGAAGAAAAAGAAGAAAACAGGGGTTCTGTTGAATTTCAAGTATTCAGTTTCACCAATAAGATACGGAGACTTGCTTCACATTTGGAATTACACAAAAAAGATTTTTCATCGGAAAGAGGTCTACGAAGACTTTTGGGAAAACGTCGACGTTTGCTGGCTTATTTGGCAAAGAAAAATAGAGTACGTTATAAGAAATTAATCGGTCAGTTGAATATTCGGGAGCAGTAATTTAATCGTTCAAATTTTTTTCTTGTTTTATTATTTTTTTAGTAGTCTTATAGTAGTCTTAGATTTTTCATTTTGATGAGCCTCGCTTTGAGGAATTCATGGAATAATCCATTTTCATGGAATAATGAATTAAGGAAGAAAGGATATGAGTCTACCGCTTACAAGAAAAGATCTCATGATAGTCAATATGGGCCCTCAACACCCATCAATGCATGGTGTTCTTCGACTGATCGTTACTCTCGATGGTGAGGATGTTATTGATTGTGAACCCATATTAGGGTATTTACACAGAGGAATGGAAAAAATCGCGGAAAACCGAACTATTATACAATACTTACCTTATGTAACAAGGTGGGATTATTTAGCTACTATGTTTACAGAAGCAATAACAGTAAATGCACCAGAATTCTTGGAGAATATTCAAATACCACAAAGAGCCAGCTATATTAGGGTAATTATGTTAGAATTAAGCCGGATAGCTTCTCACTTGCTATGGCTTGGACCTTTTATGGCGGATCTCGGCGCACAGACTCCTTTTTTCTATATTTTTAGAGAGAGAGAATTAATATATGATCTATTTGAAGCTGCTACAGGTATGCGAATGATGCACAATTACTTTCGCATCGGAGGAGTAGCCGCCGATCTACCTTATGGATGGATCGATAAATGTTTAGATTTCTGTGATTATTTTTTACGCGGAGTTGTTGAATATCAACAACTTATTACACAGAATCCAATTTTTTTAGAGCGAGTTGAAGGAGTAGGTTTTATTAGCGGAGAAGAAGCAGTAAATTGGGGCTTATCGGGACCGATGTTACGAGCTTCTGGAATACAATGGGATCTTCGTAAAGTAGATCCTTATGAGTCTTACAACCAATTTGATTGGAAAGTCCAATGGCAAAAAGAAGGGGATTCGTTAGCTCGCTATTTAGTACGAATTGGTGAAATGAGGGAATCCATCAAAATAATTCAACAAGCTGTAGAAAAAATTCCTGGAGGACCTTATGAAAATTTAGAAGTCCGACGCTTTAAGAAAGAAAATAATTCTGAATGGAATGATTTTGAGTATAAATTTCTTGGTAAAAAACCTTCGCCCAATTTTGAATTGTCAAGACAAGAGCTTTATGTAAGAGTAGAAGCCCCAAAAGGTGAATTAGGGATTTATCTAGTAGGAGATGATAGCCTTTTCCCCTGGAGATGGAAAATCCGTCCACCCGGGTTTATTAATTTGCAAATTCTTCCTCAGCTAGTTAAAAAAATGAAATTGGCTGATATCATGACGATATTAGGTAGTATAGATATCATTATGGGGGAAGTTGATCGTTGAAATGATAATAGATAGGGTAGAGGTAGAAACTATCAATTCTTTTTCGAAATTGGAATTATTAAAAGAAGTCTATGGACTGATATCGATTCTACCCATTTTGACCCTCCTTTTGGGAATAACAATAGAGGTACTCGTAATTGTGTGGTTAGAAAGAGAAATATCTGCGTCGATACAACAACGTATTGGTCCTGAATATGCTGGCCCCCTGGGCCTGCTTCAAGCTATAGCAGATGGGACTAAGCTACTTTTTAAAGAAGATATTCTGCCATCCCGAGGAGATATTTCTTTATTTAGCATTGGACCCTCTATAGCAGTCATATCAGTTTTATTAAGTTTTTTAGTTATCCCTTTGGGATATCATTTTGTTTTAGCCGATCTTAGTATTGGTGTTTTTTTATGGATTGCCATTTCAAGTATAGCTCCTATTGGTCTTCTTATGGCAGGATATAGCTCAAATAATAAATATTCTTTTTCAGGCGGTCTACGAGCTGCTGCTCAATCCATTAGTTATGAAATACCATTAACTTTTTGTGTGCTAGCAATATCTCTACGTGTGATTCGTTAAAATAGATCTTTTTCCTATAAAATCCATTAACTATTTATATTCCTTTTCTTATTTAGTATTTGGGTTGGTAAGTTAAACTAGATAGCTATATGAGTGAAACAAAACAGCTTATAAATTTGTAGTAAAAAGAAAAAATCTCATTTCCTACGTACAAGAAAAAAGTGGAAGTAAACATAAGCAGTGTAAACTCTTTATCCCAAGGTTGATATTTTTTAATTAGTCATCATATCTTGAAGCGGCCAAGAATAAAGGATTCACGATATGGAATTCCATTACTAGAATACTCCTAGTTATTACTATAACTTAATAATCCATAAGAAGAATCCACCAAAAGTTAGTGAAGGGTTAGGAACACTAAAGTACATAAAGGATTAGTAATGGAAAATCTAAAACATTAGAGATTTTTGCCCATAAAAGGAATCATAATAAGGACTTGCAATTTGTAGAAATTATCAAGTAGTACTTTCTTCGGATTCCGATCCAGAGTATGTTCCCATTCACTTGTTAAGGAAATGGCTATCAAGAACGAATTAACCCTTTATCCATTTTTTCTTTTTAAATACCCCCTCCCTGGGGAAAGAAGAATAGTAAAAAAGATATGGAGTGCACTAGAAAAAATTTTCATTATTTCCTTCCTCTATCCATATTCATGCAGAATTGCTCATGAACTAATACCCAACTCTTTCCATTTATTAATTGAATTCCTATAACAAGTAACAAGTGTTTTATTCCAAGATTAAGTTATTACTGAACAAAGAAAAATTTTCATTATATTATAAAGGATGAGATCAATTCGGAAGCGCTTTTTCTTATTCTAGCAGACGGAATTCCTTTGGTCTAATTTAGGACTTTCAAATCTATTTTATTTTATCTAATTCTATCTACGCCCCCGGGGCTAGGAACAAAACAGTCCTTTCCTTTTTCTGATCATAGAGAAGCCGTATGAAGCTAAGGTTTCATGTACGGTTTTGAAATAGCGGTGGGAACTGTGATGTTATCACCGACTATGATTATCTAACAGTTCAAGTACAGTTGATATAGTTGAAGCACAGTCAAAATACGGTTTTTTTGGATGGAATATTTGGCGTCAGCCTATAGGTTTTCTGGTTTTTTTAATTTCTTCTTTGGCAGAATGTGAAAGATTACCCTTTGATTTACCAGAAGCGGAGGAAGAATTAGTAGCAGGTTACCAAACTGAATATTCCGGTATCAAATATGGTTTATTTTATCTTGTTTCTTACCTAAATTTATTAGTTTCTTCTTTATTTGTAACAGTTCTCTACTTGGGCGGGTGGAATTTATCTATTCCCTATATATCCTTTTTTGATTTTTTCCAAATGAATAAAGCAGTTGGAATTTTGGAAATGACAATGGGTATATTTATTACATTAACTAAAGCTTATTTATTTCTCTTCATTTCTATCACAATAAGATGGACTTTACCGAGGATGAGAATGGATCAGTTATTAAATCTTGGATGGAAATTTCTTTTACCTATTTCCCTGGGCAATCTCTTATTAACAACCTCTTCTCAACTTGTTTCACTATAAATAAGATAATACAATAATAGTAAGAATATTTTCAACACAAAAGCTCTCTCAAACAAGAGAAAGAAACATATCTTTTTCATAGATATTTAGAATGAATATGTTCCCTATGGTAACTGGGTTCATGAGTTATGGTCAACAAACAATACGTGCTACAAGGTACATAGGTCAAAGTTTCATAACTACCTTATCCCACACAAATCGTTTACCTATAACGATTCACTACCCTTATGAAAAATCAATTACACCAGAGCGTTTCCGAGGGCGAATCCACTTTGAATTTGATAAATGTATTGCTTGTGAAGTATGTGTTCGCGTATGTCCGATAGATTTACCCGTTGTGGATTGGAGATTTGAAAAGGATATTAAAAGAAAACAATTGCTTAATTATAGTATTGATTTCGGAGTTTGTATATTTTGTGGCAATTGTGTTGAGTACTGTCCAACAAGCTGTTTATCAATGACTGAAGAATATGAACTTTCTACCTATGATCGTCATGAATTGAATTACAATCAAATTGCTTTAAGTCGGTTACCAATCTCCATAATGGGAGATTACACAATTCAAACAATTAGGAATTCGTCTGAAAGTAAAATAAACAAAGAAAAATCTTCGAATTCAAGAACGATTACTGATTACTAAACTTTGATTTTGTCTTTCTGTTATAAAAATCTAATAATTCTTTATTAAACTTTAAAATTAAACTATAAAGAAAAACGAAAAACTACTGCTTATTGGAAATTATTTCTTATTTTAAATCAGACTAGATTTTCGTGATATAATATAATTTATAACTATAAGTTTATACACAAAAAAATACCCTAATCCTTTTTTCCTTCCTTGAATCCTTTAGTTTTAGTCAGTTCATGAAAAATTTTATACTATTAATTTCTTTTTATCCATAATGGATTTACCTGGACCAATACATGAGATTCTTATGCTATTTGGGGGATTTGTTCTTCTACTAGGGGGTCTAGGAGTAGTATTACTTACCAACCCCATTTATTCTGCCTTTTCGCTGGGATTAGTTCTTGTTTGTATATCCTTATTCTATTTTTTATTAAATTCCTACTTTGTAGCTGTCGCACAACTTCTTATTTATGTGGGAGCCATAAATGTCTTGATCATATTCGCTGTAATGTTCGTAAATGGCTCAGAATGGTCTAAAGATAAGAATTATTGGACTATTGGAGATGGGTTCACTTCACTCGTTTGTATAACTATTGTTTTTTCACTAATGACTACTATCCCAGATACGTCGTGGTATGGAATTCTTTGGACTACAAGATCAAACCAAATAGTAGAACAGGGTCTCATAAATAATGTTCAACAAATTGGAATTCATTTAGCAACCGATTTTTATCTTCCGTTTGAACTCATTTCCATAATTCTTCTAGTTTCTTTAATAGGTGCAATTACTATGGCTCGGCAATAAGAAAACTTAGAAAAAGTACAAATTATAAGAATTGCAAATCTAAAATAAATAACTAAAGAATCACAATTTTGATTTAGTAAAATCCATCTACTGCCAACAAATACCTCCTTTTTTTTTTTTTTTTTTTTCTTTTGTTGTGTAATTGTTCTATTGTAATTAATTGAATCGGTTCAATTCTTGCCCTCATATTGAAATGAATCGAGATTGATAAGGAGTTAGTTAATGATGTTTGAGCATGTACTTTTTTTGAGTGTCTATTTATTTTCGATTGGTATCTATGGATTGATCACAAGCCGAAACATGGTTAGAGCTCTAATATGTCTTGAACTTATACTGAATTCAATTAATCTAAATCTCGTAACATTTTCTGATCTATTTGATAGTCGCCAATTAAAAGGAGATATTTTCGCAATTTTTGTTATAGCCCTTGCAGCTGCTGAAGCCGCTATTGGACTATCCATTCTTTCTTCCATCCATCGTAATAGGAAATCCACTCGTATCAATCAATCTAATTTATTGAATAATTAGACTTTTGAATAATTAGACATAGAATCCTCTAAACAAAGGCGCACATATTAAAATAAATAGAAATCAATACTATTTTCTTAGTATTATTTGAGAATATCCATTTTTTTTAGTAGATTATTGCATAGTATTCTTTTTCACTTAAATGAATTTTTGTATTTGTAATTCATTGATATTGCAATTTGAATATTGCAATAATTTATATTGAAAAGACGATAGCCAATTTATTGGCTAATTCGAATTCGTCTGTACAATTCGTAAAATTCTTTCTTATTTCTTATTTATTGTTGAAATCCAAAATTAAAGTCTCTTGGCTCTCTTCACGCTTTCTCACAAACAGATTAAAAAATAGATTTTTTTTTTTGAAGTTTGGATAAACCATTGCTTCGTCTGGTGTCTACAATACATATGACTCATTATAGTACTAATTTCATTTTTACCAGATCGAAAAATTTTATGTTGAAAAGAAAAATTTATAGATCCAATGTCACATTCCGTAAAAATTTACGATACATGTATAGGATGCACTCAATGTGTACGAGCTTGTCCAACAGATGTATTAGAAATGATACCCTGGGATGGATGTAAAGCCAAGCAAATTGCTTCCGCGCCGAGAACCGAAGATTGTGTGGGTTGTAAGAGATGTGAATCTGCCTGCCCGACAGATTTTTTAAGTGTCCGCGTTTATTTAGGGCCTGAAACAACACGTAGCATGGCTCTATCTTATTGATACGTTACAAAAAACTTCACTCGAATCGTCTGATTCCTCTTTACCAGAAGAAGCCTGTGCTCGAAATAATCGAGCACGGGCTTTTCTGGTCAAAACGTATCTTGTCTTTATCACTTTATCATGAGTTATTTTCCTTGGTTAACAATACTTGTTGTTTTGCCGATATTTGCAGGTTCATTAATTTTCTTTTTACCTCATAAGGGAAACAAAGTCGTTAGGTGGTATACTATATCTATTTGTTTATTAGAATTCCTTCTAATGACTTATGCGTTCTGTTATCATTTCCAACTGGAGGATCCCTTAATCCAATTAAAGGAGGATTATAAATGGATAGATGTCTTCGATTTCCACTGGAGATTGGGAATCGATGGACTTTCATTAGGATCTATTTTATTGACAGGATTTATCACTACTTTAGCTACTTTAGCAGCTTGGCCAATTACACGGAATTCGCGATTATTCTATTTCCTGATGCTCGCAATGTATAGTGGTCAAATAGGATTATTTTCTTCGCGAGACCTTTTACTTTTTTTTATCATGTGGGAGTTAGAATTAATTCCTGTTTACTTACTTTTATCCATGTGGGGGGGGAAGAGGCGTCTATATTCAGCTACAAAGTTTATTTTGTATACTGCAGGCGGTTCCATTTTTTTCTTAATCGGAGTTCTGGGTATGGGCTTATATGGTTCCAACGAACCAGGATTAGATTTGGAAAGATTAATTAATCAATCATACCCTGCAACCTTGGAAATACTTTTATATTTTGGCTTCCTTATTGCTTATGCTGTCAAATTGCCGATTATACCCCTACATACGTGGTTACCAGATACCCATGGGGAAGCACATTATAGTACATGTATGCTTTTAGCGGGAATATTATTAAAGATGGGAGCATATGGATTGATTCGGATCAACATGGAATTGTTACCTCATGCTCATTATCTATTTTCGCCCTGGTTAGTAATAATAGGAGCGATCCAAATAATCTATGCAGCTTCAACTTCTCTTGGTCAACGAAATTTCAAAAAAAGAATAGCTTATTCCTCTGTATCTCACATGGGTTTCATAATTATAGGAATTGGTTCCATAACCAACATTGGACTCAATGGAGCTATTTTACAAATATTATCCCATGGATTTATTGGTGCTACACTTTTTTTCTTGGCAGGAACCGCTTCTGATAGAATGCGTCTTGTTTATCTCGAAGAACTGGGGGGAATATCTATCCCAATGCCTAAAATTTTTACCATGTTTAGTAGCTTTTCAATGGCTTCTCTTGCCTTACCAGGAATGAGTGGTTTTGTCGCAGAATTAGTAGTATTTTTTGGACTAATTACTAGTCCAAAATTTCTGTTAATGCCAAAAACACTAATTACTTTTGTAATGGCAATTGGAATGATATTAACTCCTATTTATTTATTATCTATGTTACGCCAGATGTTCTATGGATACAAGCTATTTAATGTTCCAAACGCAAATTTTGTGGATTCTGGACCACGAGAACTCTTTATTTTAATCTGTATCTTTTTACCAGTAATAGGAATTGGTATTTATCCAGATTTTGTTCTCTCCCTATCCGTTGACAGGGTAGAGGCTCTCTTATCCAATTATTATCCTAAATAGGTTTGCTTTTTTTTACTCGTCTGCTCTATTAATGCAGAAATAAGTAAAAAAGTATATAATGCAGAAATAAGTAAAAAAGTATAATTAGATCTATCTCGAATTTTTGAGAACCCTTTGATAAGGCGTTCAAGGGGTTCTCAAATAAAACATAAAAGTAAAAACCTTCATTTCATGAAGGTTTTATTTTATGTAATCATTTAGGTGTTAATGTAAACGAACCATAACTATGTAAGCCTATTCCTAATAGATTTATACCAAAATAACAAATCCAAATTATAAGAAATCCTATCAAAGCTATAAGTGCAGAATTCGTACCCTTCCAATTTGGATTTGTTCTACTATGTAAATAAATTGCGAATATGGTCCAAGTAATAAATGCCCAAGTTTCCTTAGGATCCCAATTCCAATAGGATCCCCAGGCCTCATTAGCCCATACTGCTCCACAAAGAATACCTACGGTTAAAAGGGTAAATCCTAGGCTAATGACACGATAACTCCAAGAATCCAAACGCTCCGTTAATTGATATTTGTAATAATTTGGAAATGAAGGGACAGAGGTTCTTTTTAAAGCACTTCTTTTTGCATAAAAATATTTAATATCACTAAAGAAAAATGTTTTATTTAAAACATTTTTTTTCTTTTTAGAAAAGAAATGGAAATTATTTCGAAATCTAATGATTAGAATAGCGGCAGATAATAAGGATCCGCACAAAAGAGTTGCATAGCTTAATAACATCATACTGACATGCATCATTAACCACTGAGATTGTAGAGCAGGTACTAGTATCGTGGATTGATGCATTTCAGTTAAAAGACCCGATGTGGCAAAGCCTTGCGTTAAAATAGTACTTGGCGTAGTTATTGTGCTTAAATCATTTTTAGAGTTCTGTATTTTAGGAATGGTATGAAGAATATACAGGGCCCATGAAAGGAAGATCAATGACTCATATAAATTACTTAATGGAAAATGTCCCGAGGAAGCCCAACGAGAAACTAAGAATCCTGTTATAGAGAAAAAAGTAACTATCATTCCTTTTTCTGACGAATCGCGTAATCCTCCAAGTTCACGAACTAATAAGGTTATAAAATGAATCGTAATCACAATTGAAATCGTTGAGAAAGAGATATGAGTTAGTATATGTTCTAAAGTTGCAAATAGCATAAGGGGAAGGTCCCATTACAAAATTGTAAATTTCGAATTGATTTCTAATCTATTGTATTCTTTTTCAAGAATGCCGCCACTCGGATTCGAACCGAGATGCTTGAGCACTGCTTCCTAAGAGCAGCGTGTCTACCAATTTCACCATGGCGGCTAACTTCAAATAATAGGTAACTTAAAAGAATAATAGCTATTATCTTGGGAATCGTCGATATTGGGAAAGTCCATAAAATTTAGGAACATTAGAGTTTTCATTAAAATAGACTTCGTTTGGTAGTATCGTTTCCATTTTTTTTTTTTACAATAAACTCTTGCTTTGCCCAATAGAAACACAAACACTGCTTGAAAGAGTTGGAACTTCTTTTTTCTAACTTGCAATTATAGAACTAATTTTTTCTAATTAATTTCCCCTTTACATTTTGAAAATTCTTTCAATACAATGAAAAAAATCCAAAAGGGTTTCTATTTAATGATGAAATTAAAATAAAATGGATAAATAGAAAAGGCTTTTTGGATTTTTTAAAAATTTCTAGAATGAAAGTCTTTATGCTCTTATTAATAAGATTTACTAACCTTATGATTTTGGAGAAGATAGGTGGAAGTTGTAAGTCCTATTGTAAGAATACTCCACTTTTCATAATTTTCCTAATAGAATATGAGGATTCTATTAGGAAAATTATGAAAAGTTCATTGATAGGAAAAGAATACTTAGCACACAGTATACCAAACAAAACTTTTTTTTTCTTGTATATATAAGATAAGAGGGGTTTTTTGTTCTAAGAATATTGTACCGAGTAATTCGACACATAAAAGTACATTCAAAGAAGAATCCAAATTATTAAATAATTGGAATTCTTTTTTGATAAGTCAATTCATATTATTCCAAAATCTTATTATTTGTTTGTTGCCCAGAAAAACCCTTTGGTTTTGGATGCTCATTACCGCTCGAAAATGATCTTGATTTTACTAAAGAATAAGATTGTACTATGGAAAAATAAGTCTTTTTCTTCCAAATATTTTTACGAATACGCTTTTTTGACATTGAAGTACGTTTTTTTGGAACTGCCATTCAAAAAGGAAATTACTTTTTTCTAGTTGTATGTGAAAGACATCTATTGCTGCAAATCAATCCTTCTTTCTTCTTTTTATTAGTATTTATACTTAGATACTGAAAGATACTTAAATTTTGAATTATTTTTTACTTCATTTTGTCTAATGCGGATAAGACAACAAGAATTTTTTAACATTTTTTCTTTATATATTTTATACTTTTTTTTTAATAATATAGAATATATAGAAGGGTTTCTCATTTAAATCTATTTATATCTATTTATATATCAAGTATACTCCATATATAGATATATGGTATGGAAGCCTATCCCCCATATAAGATAAGACGGGGGGATAAAAAGAAGGGAAAATGAAAATAGTTAATTAAGTTCAGAATGGTATTCCATAAAGGAAAGGAATTCCAATCAAAACAAAAAATACTGAGTCTCTTAAACAAGACATTCTAAAACTTAGGTAATTTATAGTCATTAGAATTTTAGTTCTATATGAAGTAAGGACTATTCGATAATTTCTTATAAACATAGGTTTTCATTGGAATTCACTCAATCAGTTAATTATGGAACAAGAGAGCTGTTTCATCTTTGTTTTAAAGAAATATAAAAATGAATTATGAATAGAAAGTAAAATGATTCCACTTTTTTTTTTTTATTTTTATAAATATCTTTATTTAGTTAATAAAATAACTTCGTTACCTAGTTATTTTATTAACTTTTTTAATTTAACCAACTAAACCCATTCTTAATTTTTAATTATTTCAATGAGATAAATTTTGGAAAAATTAAGAATTTCAGTATTTTTTCTTATTCTTTTTATTTATTCTTTCAGAAAGAGATAAGAATTGGTTTGGTGAATCGGAAACAATTTTATAGAAAAATTGAAGTAAAAATTGAAGTAAAAATTGCAATTTCTTTTCTTATGGAACATACATATCAATATGCATGGGTAATCCCTCTTCTCCCACTTCCAGTTATTATGTCAATGGGATTTGGCCTTATTCTTATTCCGACAGCAACAAAAAATCTTCGTCGCATATGGGCTTTTCCTAGTGTTTTACTCTTAAGTATAGCTATGGTATTCTCAGTTCAACTGTCTATTCAACAAATAAATGGAAGTTCGATCTATCAATATCTATGGTCTTGGACCGTCAATAATGATTTTTCTTTAGAATTTGGATACTTGATTGACCCACTTACTTCTATTATGTTAATACTAATTACTACTGTAGGAATCCTGGTTCTTATTTATAGTGATGGTTATATGTCTCACGATGAAGGATATTTGAGATTTTTTGTTTATATAAGTTTTTTCAATACTTCCATGTTGGGATTGGTTACTAGCTCCAATTTGATACAAATTTATTTTTTTTGGGAACTCGTGGGAATGTGTTCTTATTTATTGATAGGCTTTTGGTTTACACGACCAATCGCAGCGAGTGCTTGTCAAAAAGCTTTTGTAACTAATCGTGTAGGGGATTTTGGTCTATTATTAGGAATTTTAGGTTTTTTTTGGATAACAGGTAGTTTAGAGTTTAGGGATTTGTTCAAAATAGCTAATAACTGGATTCCTAATAATGGAATTAACTCTTTACTTACTACTTTGTGTGCTTTTTTATTATTCCTTGGTGCAGTTGCGAAATCCGCACAATTCCCTCTTCACGTATGGTTACCCGATGCTATGGAAGGGCCCACTCCTATTTCGGCTCTTATACACGCAGCAACTATGGTTGCTGCGGGAATTTTTCTTCTAGCTCGACTTCTTCCTCTTTTCATATCTTTACCTTTGATAATGAGTTTTATTTCTTTAGTAGGTACAATAACACTATTCTTAGGAGCTACTTTAGCTCTTGCTCAGAGAGATATTAAAAGAAGCTTAGCCTATTCTACAATGTCTCAATTGGGTTATATGATGTTAGCTCTAGGTATAGGTTCTTATCAAGCTGCTTTATTCCATTTGATCACTCATGCTTATTCAAAAGCTTTATTGTTCTTGGGATCCGGATCCGTTATTCATTCAATGGAACCTCTTGTTGGATATTCACCAGATAAAAGTCAAAATATGGTTCTTATGGGCGGTTTAAGAAAATACATTCCAATCACAAGAACTACTTTTTTATGGGGTACACTTTCTCTTTGTGGTATTCCACCTCTTGCTTGCTTCTGGTCCAAAGATGAAATCCTTAGTAATAGTTGGTTGTATTCGCCCTTTTTTGGAATAATAGCCTCCTTTACTGCAGGATTAACTGCCTTTTATATGTTTCGGATATATTTACTTACATTTGATGGGTATTTGCGTGTTCATTTTCAAAATTACAGTAGCACTAAAGAGAGTTCCTTGTATTCAATATCCTTATGGGGAAAAAGGATACCCAAAGGAGTGAATAGGGATTTCGTTTTATCAACAACGAAGAGTGGAGTTTCTTTTTTTTCACAAAATATACCAAAAATTCAAGGTAATACAAGAAATAGGATAGGATCCTTTACTACGTCTTTTGGGGCTAAAAAAACTTTTGCCTATCCGCATGAAACGGGAAATACTATGTTATTTCCTCTTCTTATATTACTACTTTTCACTTTGTTCATTGGATTCATAGGAATCTCTTTTGATAATGGAGGAATTGGTAATGGAATAGCAGAGTTAACCATATTATCAAAGTGGTTAACTCCCTCAATAAACTTTACCCAGGAAAGTTCTAATTCTTTTGTAAATTCATATGAATTTATTACTAATGCAATTTCTTCTGTAAGTCTAGCTATCTTTGGTTTATTCATAGCATATATCTTCTATGGATCCGCTTATTCTTTTTTTCAGAATTTGGATTTAATAAACTCTTTTTACAAAGGAAATCCTAAAAAAGAATTTTTAGATCAAGTAAAAAAAAATATATACAGTTGGTCATATAATCGTGGTTATATAGATATTTTCTATACTAGGGTCTTTACCCTCGGTATAAGAGGGTTAACCGAACTCACGGAGTTTTTTGATAAGGGTGTTATTGATGGAATTACCAATGGAGTGGGTCTTGCTAGTTTTTGTATAGGAGAGGAAATTAAATATGTAGGGGGAGGTCGAATCTCGTCTTATTTATTCTTTTTTTTATGTTATGTATCTGTGTTTTTATTCTTTTTTCTTTCTTAAGTTAAGGAATTTACAACAAGTCTCTTGCAAAAATAACTATCCTATCCCCTTTCTACAATCTCTCTATATCCTTGTTACATAAGGTAAGTATTGTATAATAGTTCGGTTTTCCGCGATTTTTTCCATTCCTCTGTGTAAATACCCTAATATGGGTTCACAATCAATAACATCCTCACCATCGAGAGTAACGATCAGTCGAAGAACACCATGCATTGATGGGTGTTGAGGGCCCATATTGACTATCATGAGATCTTTTCTTGTAAGCGGTAGACTCATATCCTTTCTTCCTTAATTCATTATTCCATGAAAATGGATTATTCCATGAATTCCTCAAAGCGAGGCTCATCAAAATGAAAAATCTAAGACTACTATAAGACTACTAAAAAAATAATAAAACAAGAAAAAAATTTGAACGATTAAATTACTGCTCCCGAATATTCAACTGACCGATTAATTTCTTATAACGTACTCTATTTTTCTTTGCCAAATAAGCCAGCAAACGTCGACGTTTTCCCAAAAGTCTTCGTAGACCTCTTTCCGATGAAAAATCTTTTTTGTGTAATTCCAAATGTGAAGCAAGTCTCCGTATCTTATTGGTGAAACTGAATACTTGAAATTCAACAGAACCCCTGTTTTCTTCTTTTTCTTCTTTAACCATAAATCCAAAAATTTTTCTACCTCCTTTCTTTTTCATGTATTTTTCTGATCAGGAAAAATACAAAATTATGTCAGTTATTTTGAAGTTATTCTAATCTCGTACACACACAAATTTGCAATTATTCATCTACTACTGGAATTTGGATTTATTTTATCGATGCAAATTGGATTTGGATAGAAGGGTACATTCTTTCTAATATTTTAGATAGAAGAAATGTTTCTTCTATCTAAAATATTAGAAAGAATTTTGCTGATTTATTTATTGCTATATGCAATTTATGGAATTGATACACCATTTAATTGATATCATTTAGCAAAATGAAACACAGCATATGCATCCATCTTTTGGCTCGAGAATTTCACGGGATAGAGATATGGTATAAGAAATAGACTATTAAGTAACTCTAAATGAATTGTGGATACATCTGTATCCTTAACATACTGAAACGATTGTCATTATTCGTA
>NW_028259461.1:9900877-9903353 GCF_056163025.1 Triticum urartu | reverse complement strand
AGACATCCCTATTTTCCCCCGGGGGTCTTAATTACCACTGCTTAGCTTTCAATTTGCCTCTGACCATCAAATTAAATGTGAATAACCCGTCCTCCTCTCTTTGAAACAAGGGGCGCTTCCGGTTCTGTGCGTGCTTCAAACAATTTTGTCTTCTCCATATTACCATATCTCTAGAGCCAATAATTTTCTATGAGGAACTACTGAACTCAATCACTTGCTGCCGTTACTCAACAGTTTTCTGTTGAGGTCTATCCCGTAGAGGTAGTCAAATTGGATCAGTGATCGATTTCTAGGTTTCGTCGTAAACCTAATTGGTTACTTCCAATTACGTAAATCAATAGTTCAAACCGCACTCAAAGGTAGGGCATTTCCCATTGATATAGGAACTTTTGTACCAGAAACAATAGTATCTCCAATTATAGCCCCTCTGGGATGTAAAATATATCTCTTCTCACCATCCCCATAGTGTATGAGACAAATGTATGCATTTCGATTAGGGTCGTATTCTATGGTTACGATTCTACCAGATATGTCTTTTTGATTCCGTCGAAAATCTATTTTACGGTATAGGCGCTTATGACCTCCCCCTCTATGCCTTGCGGTAATGATTCCTCTGGAATTACGACCTTTACCACAACGGTGCCGTCCATGGATCAAATTATTTCGTGGATTGGATTTCACTTGCCTGTCTACGGTTCCCTTGCGTGTGCTCGGGATAGGTGTTTTGTATAAATGTTTCGCCGTATTATTAAGTATTCTCCTTTAGTTTTTTTCTCTATCTAGAAGTGGAATAGAATAACCCGGTTGAAGGGTAATGATCATACGTCTGTAATGCATTGTATGGCCCAGAATAGGTCCTATTCTTCTACCTTTTCCAGGTAGTCGATGGCTATTCACAGCTACCACCTTAACACCAAAGAAGAGTTCGACCCAATGCTTTATTTCTGTCTTAGTGAATCCCGATTCGACATTAAAAGTATATTGATTCTTTCCCAATAAACGAAGACTTTTTTCTGTAAATACTGCGTATTTGATTCCATCCATAAATCGACTTTCCCTCCTATGCTCTGAGTTCCAGTATCGATAAGAATTCGAGTTCTTATTGTTCTTATGTTATGGTATGAATATACCATACCAATTCGTTATGTATGGATGATGGATGAGATTCCATGGATAGAGAGCCAGTTCCAATAGACTTATGGAATGTTCCCGTTCGTGTGCATCCAGCAGGAATTGAACCCGCAAATTTACCAATTATGAGTTGGGCGCTTTAACCATTCAGCCATGGATGCTTAACAGGGATCATCGTACATCGTAAATAACCAATTTTCATATAGAAAGACATATCATAGAAAAATGAAATCGAAAATATTCCGAGATGGCAAATATTCGGAGATGACTATGAAAACACCTCTCTGGATCCTCGAATTGAAAGAGAGATTGAGAGGGATCAAGAATCCTAATTCTCGCTATTTGGAATGGATCCAATTCTATTGAGTCTGACTCATAGTGATCATTTCTCTTTAGCAAAGAATGACCTTGGTTATCAAAGGATTGAACAACCGGGATCCATTTACTTATGATACCTAGTTGGCATTGATAACAAGGATCTAATGAATTATGAGTTTAATAGATCCTCTTTAGCAGAAAGACGTATATTCCTTGCTCATTATCAGACAATCACTTATTCCCAAACCTCGTGTGGGACTAATCGTTTTCATTTACCATCTCATGGAAAACCCTTTTCGTTCCGCTTAGCCCTATCGGGTATTTTAGTGATAGGTTCTGTAGGAACTGGACGATCCTATTTGGTCAAATACCTAACGAAAAATTACGATTTTCCTTTCATTAAGGTACGAGGGCTTCTTATTCCACAAGAACGAAAGCACCTTTTCATTCTTTCATATACTAGGGGTTTTTACTTGGAAAAGACAATGTTCCATACTAAAGGATTCGGGTCCATAACCACGAGTTCCAGTGCACTAGATCTTGTAGCACTTAGCAACGAAGCCCTATCCATTAGTATTCCACATAAGAAATCCATTCTAGAAAAAAATACAATTAGATTAGCTCTTCATAGACAAACTTGGGGTTTGCGAGCCAAGGTAAGATCGGCTCGGGATCATGGGACCCTTTTCTATCAGATAGGAGGGGCTCTTGTACAAAATAGACTTACTAAGTAATAACCCCATAGAATCTATCTATATAAAGATAAAGAGGCAATCGTGTCAGGAAGCGGGTTTTTCTTTGGCCAAAAGGTACTTCGAACTTGGAACGAGCATGAAGAGATTAACGAGACTTCTTTCTCTTTTGAGTTTTTCTGGCGGACCTGCCGCGCAAGATCTTTGGTCTTCCCCTGGAACCGATGAAAAAAAGTGGATCGCTTCTTATGTACTCGCTCAGAATGATTCTTCTCTATCTATAGTTCATGGCCTATTAGAAGTAGAAGGTGCTCTGGTGCAATCCTTACCGACAG
>NW_028259461.1:9868377-9883377 GCF_056163025.1 Triticum urartu | reverse complement strand
TCATGGAATAATGAATTAAGGAAGAAAGGATATGAGTCTACCGCTTACAAGAAAAGATCTCATGATAGTCAATATGGGCCCTCAACACCCATCAATGCATGGTGTTCTTCGACTGATCGTTACTCTCGATGGTGAGGATGTTATTGATTGTGAACCCATATTAGGGTATTTACACAGAGGAATGGAAAAAATCGCGGAAAACCGAACTATTATACAATACTTACCTTATGTAACAAGGATATAGAGAGATTGTAGAAAGGGGATAGGATAGTTATTTTTGCAAGAGACTTGTTGTAAATTCCTTAACTTAAGAAAGAAAAAAGAATAAAAACACAGATACATAACATAAAAAAAAGAATAAATAAGACGAGATTCGACCTCCCCCTACATATTTAATTTCCTCTCCTATACAAAAACTAGCAAGACCCACTCCATTGGTAATTCCATCAATAACACCCTTATCAAAAAACTCCGTGAGTTCGGTTAACCCTCTTATACCGAGGGTAAAGACCCTAGTATAGAAAATATCTATATAACCACGATTATATGACCAACTGTATATATTTTTTTTTACTTGATCTAAAAATTCTTTTTTAGGATTTCCTTTGTAAAAAGAGTTTATTAAATCCAAATTCTGAAAAAAAGAATAAGCGGATCCATAGAAGATATATGCTATGAATAAACCAAAGATAGCTAGACTTACAGAAGAAATTGCATTAGTAATAAATTCATATGAATTTACAAAAGAATTAGAACTTTCCTGGGTAAAGTTTATTGAGGGAGTTAACCACTTTGATAATATGGTTAACTCTGCTATTCCATTACCAATTCCTCCATTATCAAAAGAGATTCCTATGAATCCAATGAACAAAGTGAAAAGTAGTAATATAAGAAGAGGAAATAACATAGTATTTCCCGTTTCATGCGGATAGGCAAAAGTTTTTTTAGCCCCAAAAGACGTAGTAAAGGATCCTATCCTATTTCTTGTATTACCTTGAATTTTTGGTATATTTTGTGAAAAAAAAGAAACTCCACTCTTCGTTGTTGATAAAACGAAATCCCTATTCACTCCTTTGGGTATCCTTTTTCCCCATAAGGATATTGAATACAAGGAACTCTCTTTAGTGCTACTGTAATTTTGAAAATGAACACGCAAATACCCATCAAATGTAAGTAAATATATCCGAAACATATAAAAGGCAGTTAATCCTGCAGTAAAGGAGGCTATTATTCCAAAAAAGGGCGAATACAACCAACTATTACTAAGGATTTCATCTTTGGACCAGAAGCAAGCAAGAGGTGGAATACCACAAAGAGAAAGTGTACCCCATAAAAAAGTAGTTCTTGTGATTGGAATGTATTTTCTTAAACCGCCCATAAGAACCATATTTTGACTTTTATCTGGTGAATATCCAACAAGAGGTTCCATTGAATGAATAACGGATCCGGATCCCAAGAACAATAAAGCTTTTGAATAAGCATGAGTGATCAAATGGAATAAAGCAGCTTGATAAGAACCTATACCTAGAGCTAACATCATATAACCCAATTGAGACATTGTAGAATAGGCTAAGCTTCTTTTAATATCTCTCTGAGCAAGAGCTAAAGTAGCTCCTAAGAATAGTGTTATTGTACCTACTAAAGAAATAAAACTCATTATCAAAGGTAAAGATATGAAAAGAGGAAGAAGTCGAGCTAGAAGAAAAATTCCCGCAGCAACCATAGTTGCTGCGTGTATAAGAGCCGAAATAGGAGTGGGCCCTTCCATAGCATCGGGGTAACCATACGTGAAGAGGGAATTGTGCGGATTTCGCAACTGCACCAAGGAATAATAAAAAAGCACACAAAGTAGTAAGTAAAGAGTTAATTCCATTATTAGGAATCCAGTTATTAGCTATTTTGAACAAATCCCTAAACTCTAAACTACCTGTTATCCAAAAAAAACCTAAAATTCCTAATAATAGACCAAAATCCCCTACACGATTAGTTACAAAAGCTTTTTGACAAGCACTCGCTGCGATTGGTCGTGTAAACCAAAAGCCTATCAATAAATAAGAACACATTCCCACGAGTTCCCAAAAAAAATAAATTTGTATCAAATTGGAGCTAGTAACCAATCCCAACATGGAAGTATTGAAAAAACTTATATAAACAAAAAATCTCAAATATCCTTCATCGTGAGACATATAACCATCACTATAAATAAGAACCAGGATTCCTACAGTAGTAATTAGTATTAACATAATAGAAGTAAGTGGGTCAATCAAGTATCCAAATTCTAAAGAAAAATCATTATTGACGGTCCAAGACCATAGATATTGATAGATCGAACTTCCATTTATTTGTTGAATAGACAGTTGAACTGAGAATACCATAGCTATACTTAAGAGTAAAACACTAGGAAAAGCCCATATGCGACGAAGATTTTTTGTTGCTGTCGGAATAAGAATAAGGCCAAATCCCATTGACATAATAACTGGAAGTGGGAGAAGAGGGATTACCCATGCATATTGATATGTATGTTCCATAAGAAAAGAAATTGCAATTTTTACTTCAATTTTTACTTCAATTTTTCTATAAAATTGTTTCCGATTCACCAAACCAATTCTTATCTCTTTCTGAAAGAATAAATAAAAAGAATAAGAAAAAATACTGAAATTCTTAATTTTTCCAAAATTTATCTCATTGAAATAATTAAAAATTAAGAATGGGTTTAGTTGGTTAAATTAAAAAAGTTAATAAAATAACTAGGTAACGAAGTTATTTTATTAACTAAATAAAGATATTTATAAAAATAAAAAAAAAAAAGTGGAATCATTTTACTTTCTATTCATAATTCATTTTTATATTTCTTTAAAACAAAGATGAAACAGCTCTCTTGTTCCATAATTAACTGATTGAGTGAATTCCAATGAAAACCTATGTTTATAAGAAATTATCGAATAGTCCTTACTTCATATAGAACTAAAATTCTAATGACTATAAATTACCTAAGTTTTAGAATGTCTTGTTTAAGAGACTCAGTATTTTTTGTTTTGATTGGAATTCCTTTCCTTTATGGAATACCATTCTGAACTTAATTAACTATTTTCATTTTCCCTTCTTTTTATCCCCCCGTCTTATCTTATATGGGGGATAGGCTTCCATACCATATATCTATATATGGAGTATACTTGATATATAAATAGATATAAATAGATTTAAATGAGAAACCCTTCTATATATTCTATATTATTAAAAAAAAAGTATAAAATATATAAAGAAAAAATGTTAAAAAATTCTTGTTGTCTTATCCGCATTAGACAAAATGAAGTAAAAAATAATTCAAAATTTAAGTATCTTTCAGTATCTAAGTATAAATACTAATAAAAAGAAGAAAGAAGGATTGATTTGCAGCAATAGATGTCTTTCACATACAACTAGAAAAAAGTAATTTCCTTTTTGAATGGCAGTTCCAAAAAAACGTACTTCAATGTCAAAAAAGCGTATTCGTAAAAATATTTGGAAGAAAAAGACTTATTTTTCCATAGTACAATCTTATTCTTTAGTAAAATCAAGATCATTTTCGAGCGGTAATGAGCATCCAAAACCAAAGGGTTTTTCTGGGCAACAAACAAATAATAAGATTTTGGAATAATATGAATTGACTTATCAAAAAAGAATTCCAATTATTTAATAATTTGGATTCTTCTTTGAATGTACTTTTATGTGTCGAATTACTCGGTACAATATTCTTAGAACAAAAAACCCCTCTTATCTTATATATACAAGAAAAAAAAAGTTTTGTTTGGTATACTGTGTGCTAAGTATTCTTTTCCTATCAATGAACTTTTCATAATTTTCCTAATAGAATCCTCATATTCTATTAGGAAAATTATGAAAAGTGGAGTATTCTTACAATAGGACTTACAACTTCCACCTATCTTCTCCAAAATCATAAGGTTAGTAAATCTTATTAATAAGAGCATAAAGACTTTCATTCTAGAAATTTTTAAAAAATCCAAAAAGCCTTTTCTATTTATCCATTTTATTTTAATTTCATCATTAAATAGAAACCCTTTTGGATTTTTTTCATTGTATTGAAAGAATTTTCAAAATGTAAAGGGGAAATTAATTAGAAAAAATTAGTTCTATAATTGCAAGTTAGAAAAAAGAAGTTCCAACTCTTTCAAGCAGTGTTTGTGTTTCTATTGGGCAAAGCAAGAGTTTATTGTAAAAAAAAAAAATGGAAACGATACTACCAAACGAAGTCTATTTTAATGAAAACTCTAATGTTCCTAAATTTTATGGACTTTCCCAATATCGACGATTCCCAAGATAATAGCTATTATTCTTTTAAGTTACCTATTATTTGAAGTTAGCCGCCATGGTGAAATTGGTAGACACGCTGCTCTTAGGAAGCAGTGCTCAAGCATCTCGGTTCGAATCCGAGTGGCGGCATTCTTGAAAAAGAATACAATAGATTAGAAATCAATTCGAAATTTACAATTTTGTAATGGGACCTTCCCCTTATGCTATTTGCAACTTTAGAACATATACTAACTCATATCTCTTTCTCAACGATTTCAATTGTGATTACGATTCATTTTATAACCTTATTAGTTCGTGAACTTGGAGGATTACGCGATTCGTCAGAAAAAGGAATGATAGTTACTTTTTTCTCTATAACAGGATTCTTAGTTTCTCGTTGGGCTTCCTCGGGACATTTTCCATTAAGTAATTTATATGAGTCATTGATCTTCCTTTCATGGGCCCTGTATATTCTTCATACCATTCCTAAAATACAGAACTCTAAAAATGATTTAAGCACAATAACTACGCCAAGTACTATTTTAACGCAAGGCTTTGCCACATCGGGTCTTTTAACTGAAATGCATCAATCCACGATACTAGTACCTGCTCTACAATCTCAGTGGTTAATGATGCATGTCAGTATGATGTTATTAAGCTATGCAACTCTTTTGTGCGGATCCTTATTATCTGCCGCTATTCTAATCATTAGATTTCGAAATAATTTCCATTTCTTTTCTAAAAAGAAAAAAAATGTTTTAAATAAAACATTTTTCTTTAGTGATATTAAATATTTTTATGCAAAAAGAAGTGCTTTAAAAAGAACCTCTGTCCCTTCATTTCCAAATTATTACAAATATCAATTAACGGAGCGTTTGGATTCTTGGAGTTATCGTGTCATTAGCCTAGGATTTACCCTTTTAACCGTAGGTATTCTTTGTGGAGCAGTATGGGCTAATGAGGCCTGGGGATCCTATTGGAATTGGGATCCTAAGGAAACTTGGGCATTTATTACTTGGACCATATTCGCAATTTATTTACATAGTAGAACAAATCCAAATTGGAAGGGTACGAATTCTGCACTTATAGCTTTGATAGGATTTCTTATAATTTGGATTTGTTATTTTGGTATAAATCTATTAGGAATAGGCTTACATAGTTATGGTTCGTTTACATTAACACCTAAATGATTACATAAAATAAAACCTTCATGAAATGAAGGTTTTTACTTTTATGTTTTATTTGAGAACCCCTTGAACGCCTTATCAAAGGGTTCTCAAAAATTCGAGATAGATCTAATTATACTTTTTTACTTATTTCTGCATTATATACTTTTTTACTTATTTCTGCATTAATAGAGCAGACGAGTAAAAAAAAGCAAACCTATTTAGGATAATAATTGGATAAGAGAGCCTCTACCCTGTCAACGGATAGGGAGAGAACAAAATCTGGATAAATACCAATTCCTATTACTGGTAAAAAGATACAGATTAAAATAAAGAGTTCTCGTGGTCCAGAATCCACAAAATTTGCGTTTGGAACATTAAATAGCTTGTATCCATAGAACATCTGGCGTAACATAGATAATAAATAAATAGGAGTTAATATCATTCCAATTGCCATTACAAAAGTAATTAGTGTTTTTGGCATTAACAGAAATTTTGGACTAGTAATTAGTCCAAAAAATACTACTAATTCTGCGACAAAACCACTCATTCCTGGTAAGGCAAGAGAAGCCATTGAAAAGCTACTAAACATGGTAAAAATTTTAGGCATTGGGATAGATATTCCCCCCAGTTCTTCGAGATAAACAAGACGCATTCTATCAGAAGCGGTTCCTGCCAAGAAAAAAAGTGTAGCACCAATAAATCCATGGGATAATATTTGTAAAATAGCTCCATTGAGTCCAATGTTGGTTATGGAACCAATTCCTATAATTATGAAACCCATGTGAGATACAGAGGAATAAGCTATTCTTTTTTTGAAATTTCGTTGACCAAGAGAAGTTGAAGCTGCATAGATTATTTGGATCGCTCCTATTATTACTAACCAGGGCGAAAATAGATAATGAGCATGAGGTAACAATTCCATGTTGATCCGAATCAATCCATATGCTCCCATCTTTAATAATATTCCCGCTAAAAGCATACATGTACTATAATGTGCTTCCCCATGGGTATCTGGTAACCACGTATGTAGGGGTATAATCGGCAATTTGACAGCATAAGCAATAAGGAAGCCAAAATATAAAAGTATTTCCAAGGTTGCAGGGTATGATTGATTAATTAATCTTTCCAAATCTAATCCTGGTTCGTTGGAACCATATAAGCCCATACCCAGAACTCCGATTAAGAAAAAAATGGAACCGCCTGCAGTATACAAAATAAACTTTGTAGCTGAATATAGACGCCTCTTCCCCCCCCACATGGATAAAAGTAAGTAAACAGGAATTAATTCTAACTCCCACATGATAAAAAAAAGTAAAAGGTCTCGCGAAGAAAATAATCCTATTTGACCACTATACATTGCGAGCATCAGGAAATAGAATAATCGCGAATTCCGTGTAATTGGCCAAGCTGCTAAAGTAGCTAAAGTAGTGATAAATCCTGTCAATAAAATAGATCCTAATGAAAGTCCATCGATTCCCAATCTCCAGTGGAAATCGAAGACATCTATCCATTTATAATCCTCCTTTAATTGGATTAAGGGATCCTCCAGTTGGAAATGATAACAGAACGCATAAGTCATTAGAAGGAATTCTAATAAACAAATAGATATAGTATACCACCTAACGACTTTGTTTCCCTTATGAGGTAAAAAGAAAATTAATGAACCTGCAAATATCGGCAAAACAACAAGTATTGTTAACCAAGGAAAATAACTCATGATAAAGTGATAAAGACAAGATACGTTTTGACCAGAAAAGCCCGTGCTCGATTATTTCGAGCACAGGCTTCTTCGGTAAAGAGGAATCAGACGATTCGAGTGAAGTTTTTTGTAACGTATCAATAAGATAGAGCCATGCTACGTGTTGTTTCAGGCCCTAAATAAACGCGGACACTTAAAAAATCTGTCGGGCAGGCAGATTCACATCTCTTACAACCCACACAATCTTCGGTTCTCGGCGCGGAAGCAATTTGCTTGGCTTTACATCCATCCCAGGGTATCATTTCTAATACATCTGTTGGACAAGCTCGTACACATTGAGTGCATCCTATACATGTATCGTAAATTTTTACGGAATGTGACATTGGATCTATAAATTTTTCTTTTCAACATAAAATTTTTCGATCTGGTAAAAATGAAATTAGTACTATAATGAGTCATATGTATTGTAGACACCAGACGAAGCAATGGTTTATCCAAACTTCAAAAAAAAAAATCTATTTTTTAATCTGTTTGTGAGAAAGCGTGAAGAGAGCCAAGAGACTTTAATTTTGGATTTCAACAATAAATAAGAAATAAGAAAGAATTTTACGAATTGTACAGACGAATTCGAATTAGCCAATAAATTGGCTATCGTCTTTTCAATATAAATTATTGCAATATTCAAATTGCAATATCAATGAATTACAAATACAAAAATTCATTTAAGTGAAAAAGAATACTATGCAATAATCTACTAAAAAAAATGGATATTCTCAAATAATACTAAGAAAATAGTATTGATTTCTATTTATTTTAATATGTGCGCCTTTGTTTAGAGGATTCTATGTCTAATTATTCAAAAGTCTAATTATTCAATAAATTAGATTGATTGATACGAGTGGATTTCCTATTACGATGGATGGAAGAAAGAATGGATAGTCCAATAGCGGCTTCAGCAGCTGCAAGGGCTATAACAAAAATTGCGAAAATATCTCCTTTTAATTGGCGACTATCAAATAGATCAGAAAATGTTACGAGATTTAGATTAATTGAATTCAGTATAAGTTCAAGACATATTAGAGCTCTAACCATGTTTCGGCTTGTGATCAATCCATAGATACCAATCGAAAATAAATAGACACTCAAAAAAAGTACATGCTCAAACATCATTAACTAACTCCTTATCAATCTCGATTCATTTCAATATGAGGGCAAGAATTGAACCGATTCAATTAATTACAATAGAACAATTACACAACAAAAGAAAAAAAAAAAAAAAAAAAAGGAGGTATTTGTTGGCAGTAGATGGATTTTACTAAATCAAAATTGTGATTCTTTAGTTATTTATTTTAGATTTGCAATTCTTATAATTTGTACTTTTTCTAAGTTTTCTTATTGCCGAGCCATAGTAATTGCACCTATTAAAGAAACTAGAAGAATTATGGAAATGAGTTCAAACGGAAGATAAAAATCGGTTGCTAAATGAATTCCAATTTGTTGAACATTATTTATGAGACCCTGTTCTACTATTTGGTTTGATCTTGTAGTCCAAAGAATTCCATACCACGACGTATCTGGGATAGTAGTCATTAGTGAAAAAACAATAGTTATACAAACGAGTGAAGTGAACCCATCTCCAATAGTCCAATAATTCTTATCTTTAGACCATTCTGAGCCATTTACGAACATTACAGCGAATATGATCAAGACATTTATGGCTCCCACATAAATAAGAAGTTGTGCGACAGCTACAAAGTAGGAATTTAATAAAAAATAGAATAAGGATATACAAACAAGAACTAATCCCAGCGAAAAGGCAGAATAAATGGGGTTGGTAAGTAATACTACTCCTAGACCCCCTAGTAGAAGAACAAATCCCCCAAATAGCATAAGAATCTCATGTATTGGTCCAGGTAAATCCATTATGGATAAAAAGAAATTAATAGTATAAAATTTTTCATGAACTGACTAAAACTAAAGGATTCAAGGAAGGAAAAAAGGATTAGGGTATTTTTTTGTGTATAAACTTATAGTTATAAATTATATTATATCACGAAAATCTAGTCTGATTTAAAATAAGAAATAATTTCCAATAAGCAGTAGTTTTTCGTTTTTCTTTATAGTTTAATTTTAAAGTTTAATAAAGAATTATTAGATTTTTATAACAGAAAGACAAAATCAAAGTTTAGTAATCAGTAATCGTTCTTGAATTCGAAGATTTTTCTTTGTTTATTTTACTTTCAGACGAATTCCTAATTGTTTGAATTGTGTAATCTCCCATTATGGAGATTGGTAACCGACTTAAAGCAATTTGATTGTAATTCAATTCATGACGATCATAGGTAGAAAGTTCATATTCTTCAGTCATTGATAAACAGCTTGTTGGACAGTACTCAACACAATTGCCACAAAATATACAAACTCCGAAATCAATACTATAATTAAGCAATTGTTTTCTTTTAATATCCTTTTCAAATCTCCAATCCACAACGGGTAAATCTATCGGACATACGCGAACACATACTTCACAAGCAATACATTTATCAAATTCAAAGTGGATTCGCCCTCGGAAACGCTCTGGTGTAATTGATTTTTCATAAGGGTAGTGAATCGTTATAGGTAAACGATTTGTGTGGGATAAGGTAGTTATGAAACTTTGACCTATGTACCTTGTAGCACGTATTGTTTGTTGACCATAACTCATGAACCCAGTTACCATAGGGAACATATTCATTCTAAATATCTATGAAAAAGATATGTTTCTTTCTCTTGTTTGAGAGAGCTTTTGTGTTGAAAATATTCTTACTATTATTGTATTATCTTATTTATAGTGAAACAAGTTGAGAAGAGGTTGTTAATAAGAGATTGCCCAGGGAAATAGGTAAAAGAAATTTCCATCCAAGATTTAATAACTGATCCATTCTCATCCTCGGTAAAGTCCATCTTATTGTGATAGAAATGAAGAGAAATAAATAAGCTTTAGTTAATGTAATAAATATACCCATTGTCATTTCCAAAATTCCAACTGCTTTATTCATTTGGAAAAAATCAAAAAAGGATATATAGGGAATAGATAAATTCCACCCGCCCAAGTAGAGAACTGTTACAAATAAAGAAGAAACTAATAAATTTAGGTAAGAAACAAGATAAAATAAACCATATTTGATACCGGAATATTCAGTTTGGTAACCTGCTACTAATTCTTCCTCCGCTTCTGGTAAATCAAAGGGTAATCTTTCACATTCTGCCAAAGAAGAAATTAAAAAAACCAGAAAACCTATAGGCTGACGCCAAATATTCCATCCAAAAAAACCGTATTTTGACTGTGCTTCAACTATATCAACTGTACTTGAACTGTTAGATAATCATAGTCGGTGATAACATCACAGTTCCCACCGCTATTTCAAAACCGTACATGAAACCTTAGCTTCATACGGCTTCTCTATGATCAGAAAAAGGAAAGGACTGTTTTGTTCCTAGCCCCGGGGGCGTAGATAGAATTAGATAAAATAAAATAGATTTGAAAGTCCTAAATTAGACCAAAGGAATTCCGTCTGCTAGAATAAGAAAAAGCGCTTCCGAATTGATCTCATCCTTTATAATATAATGAAAATTTTTCTTTGTTCAGTAATAACTTAATCTTGGAATAAAACACTTGTTACTTGTTATAGGAATTCAATTAATAAATGGAAAGAGTTGGGTATTAGTTCATGAGCAATTCTGCATGAATATGGATAGAGGAAGGAAATAATGAAAATTTTTTCTAGTGCACTCCATATCTTTTTTACTATTCTTCTTTCCCCAGGGAGGGGGTATTTAAAAAGAAAAAATGGATAAAGGGTTAATTCGTTCTTGATAGCCATTTCCTTAACAAGTGAATGGGAACATACTCTGGATCGGAATCCGAAGAAAGTACTACTTGATAATTTCTACAAATTGCAAGTCCTTATTATGATTCCTTTTATGGGCAAAAATCTCTAATGTTTTAGATTTTCCATTACTAATCCTTTATGTACTTTAGTGTTCCTAACCCTTCACTAACTTTTGGTGGATTCTTCTTATGGATTATTAAGTTATAGTAATAACTAGGAGTATTCTAGTAATGGAATTCCATATCGTGAATCCTTTATTCTTGGCCGCTTCAAGATATGATGACTAATTAAAAAATATCAACCTTGGGATAAAGAGTTTACACTGCTTATGTTTACTTCCACTTTTTTCTTGTACGTAGGAAATGAGATTTTTTCTTTTTACTACAAATTTATAAGCTGTTTTGTTTCACTCATATAGCTATCTAGTTTAACTTACCAACCCAAATACTAAATAAGAAAAGGAATATAAATAGTTAATGGATTTTATAGGAAAAAGATCTATTTTAACGAATCACACGTAGAGATATTGCTAGCACACAAAAAGTTAATGGTATTTCATAACTAATGGATTGAGCAGCAGCTCGTAGACCGCCTGAAAAAGAATATTTATTATTTGAGCTATATCCTGCCATAAGAAGACCAATAGGAGCTATACTTGAAATGGCAATCCATAAAAAAACACCAATACTAAGATCGGCTAAAACAAAATGATATCCCAAAGGGATAACTAAAAAACTTAATAAAACTGATATGACTGCTATAGAGGGTCCAATGCTAAATAAAGAAATATCTCCTCGGGATGGCAGAATAACTTCTTTAAAAAGTAGCTTAGTCCCATCTGCTATAGCTTGAAGCAGGCCCAGGGGGCCAGCATATTCAGGACCAATACGTTGTTGTATCGACGCAGATATTTCTCTTTCTAACCACACAATTACGAGTACCTCTATTGTTATTCCCAAAAGGAGGGTCAAAATGGGTAGAATCGATATCAGTCCATAGACTTCTTTTAATAATTCCAATTTCGAAAAAGAATTGATAGTTTCTACCTCTACCCTATCTATTATCATTTCAACGATCAACTTCCCCCATAATGATATCTATACTACCTAATATCGTCATGATATCAGCCAATTTCATTTTTTTAACTAGCTGAGGAAGAATTTGCAAATTAATAAACCCGGGTGGACGGATTTTCCATCTCCAGGGGAAAAGGCTATCATCTCCTACTAGATAAATCCCTAATTCACCTTTTGGGGCTTCTACTCTTACATAAAGCTCTTGTCTTGACAATTCAAAATTGGGCGAAGGTTTTTTACCAAGAAATTTATACTCAAAATCATTCCATTCAGAATTATTTTCTTTCTTAAAGCGTCGGACTTCTAAATTTTCATAAGGTCCTCCAGGAATTTTTTCTACAGCTTGTTGAATTATTTTGATGGATTCCCTCATTTCACCAATTCGTACTAAATAGCGAGCTAACGAATCCCCTTCTTTTTGCCATTGGACTTTCCAATCAAATTGGTTGTAAGACTCATAAGGATCTACTTTACGAAGATCCCATTGTATTCCAGAAGCTCGTAACATCGGTCCCGATAAGCCCCAATTTACTGCTTCTTCTCCGCTAATAAAACCTACTCCTTCAACTCGCTCTAAAAAAATTGGATTCTGTGTAATAAGTTGTTGATATTCAACAACTCCGCGTAAAAAATAATCACAGAAATCTAAACATTTATCGATCCATCCATAAGGTAGATCGGCGGCTACTCCTCCGATGCGAAAGTAATTGTGCATCATTCGCATACCTGTAGCAGCTTCAAATAGATCATATATTAATTCTCTCTCTCTAAAAATATAGAAAAAAGGAGTCTGTGCGCCGAGATCCGCCATAAAAGGTCCAAGCCATAGCAAGTGAGAAGCTATCCGGCTTAATTCTAACATAATTACCCTAATATAGCTGGCTCTTTGTGGTATTTGAATATTCTCCAAGAATTCTGGTGCATTTACTGTTATTGCTTCTGTAAACATAGTAGCTAAATAATCCCACCTTGTTACATAAGGTAAGTATTGTATAATAGTTCGGTTTTCCGCGATTTTTTCCATTCCTCTGTGTAAATACCCTAATATGGGTTCACAATCAATAACATCCTCACCATCGAGAGTAACGATCAGTCGAAGAACACCATGCATTGATGGGTGTTGAGGGCCCATATTGACTATCATGAGATCTTTTCTTGTAAGCGGTAGACTCATATCCTTTCTTCCTTAATTCATTATTCCATGAAAATGGATTATTCCATGAATTCCTCAAAGCGAGGCTCATCAAAATGAAAAATCTAAGACTACTATAAGACTACTAAAAAAATAATAAAACAAGAAAAAAATTTGAACGATTAAATTACTGCTCCCGAATATTCAACTGACCGATTAATTTCTTATAACGTACTCTATTTTTCTTTGCCAAATAAGCCAGCAAACGTCGACGTTTTCCCAAAAGTCTTCGTAGACCTCTTTCCGATGAAAAATCTTTTTTGTGTAATTCCAAATGTGAAGCAAGTCTCCGTATCTTATTGGTGAAACTGAATACTTGAAATTCAACAGAACCCCTGTTTTCTTCTTTTTCTTCTTTAACCATAAATCCAAAAATTTTTCTACCTCCTTTCTTTTTCATGTATTTTTCTGATCAGGAAAAATACAAAATTATGTCAGTTATTTTGAAGTTATTCTAATCTCGTACACACACAAATTTGCAATTATTCATCTACTACTGGAATTTGGATTTATTTTATCGATGCAAATTGGATTTGGATAGAAGGGTACATTCTTTCTAATATTTTAGATAGAAGAAATGTTTCTTCTATCTAAAATATTAGAAAGAATTTTGCTGATTTATTTATTGCTATATGCAATTTATGGAATTGATACACCATTTAATTGATATCATTTAGCAAAATGAAACACAGCATATGCATCCATCTTTTGGCTCGAGAATTTCACGGGATAGAGATATGGTATAAGAAATAGACTATTAAGTAACTCTAAATGAATTGTGGATACATCTGTATCCTTAACATACTGAAACGATTGTCATTATTCGTATCAAACCAATAGCGATTCATACAAGCTAAATCTTCTAATCAATGGTGGGCCAATAATGAATTTTTTTGCATATGTATTAAGACGCTTGGCCTGATTTCGAAATTGTCCAGAGTTTTATATGTTGTTTTCATTGCAAAATGATGGGTCTCCTTCCATAACTTTCCAATTACGAGTACGAGAATTGAAAGACATGAAAATTCTCAATTCTCTACGGCGTCTAGTAGATAGAAACAAGAAAATCAGAAGAATCTTTCTCTCTATTCACTATCATTCCGCGTCTTCGACTTCTATTAGTTTCTTTTCTTCTTTAATGCAATAGCTATAGTTTGATATAAGAATCCATTTCTCAAAGTAATGGAAACCATTCTCTTATAGGAAATGGTTCGAAAATCGCTATTCCACCTTTTAGGTATCGTGAAAAGTGATACCTGTGAAGATCGTGCATTTCAGTCAAATTCAGATCCGTTTTTCGAGTCCATGATATAATATAACCAAATTGGATAGATCTTCCACCTGTTTAGCTAAGAAAGAATAGATACAGAGGTGGATAATAGATCGATATGAAGATCATGAGCTGCCTAGATCGATATGAAGATCATGAGCTGCCCCATAATGAAATCGCCAGTAGTCGCGAATATCTCCTTCTTCCCTAATCCAAGATTGGAGAAAGAAGATCTAAGAGGGACCTATGGAGAATGTAGTCAGAAATCATAATAGAGTCCGACCACAACGACCGAATTAATTATCCTCATCGAGAAACTTAGACTACTAAATAGAAAAGATTTGAAAATCATGGCATGGGTCTCCTTTTTTTCTTTCTTTAGAGTTTTCTATATGCACAATTTCTCGATGTTTCGATGAGAATTTCTTGACT